>NW_019247671.1:0-15652 GCF_002742605.1 Olea europaea var. sylvestris | reverse complement strand
CAATTGGTTAATTTAACAATCGTTGGATAAATTAATTAATTGGATTTGTTATTTATATTTTCGAATTAATTAATTGGATTAATTAATTCACGGACCGGGTTTAATTAATTGGATTAATTAATTATTGGACCGGACCGGGCCGAGCCTATTTGGGTTTATATAAATACATAACTAGGGTTTGAGGTCCATAAGGTTTTCATTATTCTTGCTGGCACAAGAGAAAAACCCTAGAGGCTGCAATCATATTCTCTGTGTGGATCACCATTGGAGGCTGGACAATTGGACAGCTGTGGTGGCGAATCAAGGTTGATGGAACGAAAAGAAAAGCAAAAAGATTGCAGATCTGAAAAGGTACAATCTTATCACAATTTCTATCTAAACACAAAGGCGATTCTTGGTGGGAATCGAAAATTATTTTAAATTCCGCTGTGCATGTATAAGTAGATTCCCAACAATTGATGCCTTAAGTCTAAAGGAATTGGATGTTAATATGATAACTATCCGAAGCATGAGGTGTCCAAGCACGATGTGTCTTCATTGCAGCCATACTTGACTTTCAACCATTATATTTGGATGCATTTGTGACTTTCAAGATTTATATCCATCCTATATTAAGTTCTTAGGGAGTAGACATGAGATTGATGCCTTAAGGTTGAAGGAATTGATTGTTAAAATGACAAACACCCCTTTCACGAAGTGTTCAAACATGAGGTGGTCTCTTGTAGTAAAAATATGATTTTATATTTATCTTTGTAGGTGAAAATCAAGTATCCTTGACTTATTTTAATGCACCAAATATTTCAATTACCTATCTAGGGTTTAAGGTAGCCTCGATCAATCGAATAGAAAGTTTGAACCTTTGTCAATACTGATTTCTAACCTTTTCGATATTCCATTTCTTATCATGCCAATCTCCAACATTTAGTTAACCTAATTTTCTATCATAGCTCAAAACAAAATTCAACACCTAGGTCGAGGCATCATTTTAAGAGAAAGCAATTAGGAAATCGATGCAAATGACAATGTAATTAGCATGAAAATGCATGAATCATATTGGCCATATGTATAACGTAAAGCTCGGGGTATTACATCCTCCCCTCCTTATAAAAATTTCATTCTCGAAATTTGCTTACCAAAAAGTTCAAGATATTTAACCCACATTTCATCTTCTCTTTCCCAAATAGCCTCTTCAGTTGGCTGATTTCGCCACAATACCTTAACCAATGGAATTTTCTTGCTTCTCAGTTGCTTTATCTCTTGTTGAAGGATCTCTAGCGGTTTTTCTTCATAAGTCAAATCTGGTTTTATCTCTACTGGTTCATTCCTCGGTACATGAGAAGGATTTCCAATGTACTTCCTTAGCATGGACATATGAAACACATTGTTCACTTGAGACATTGATGAAGGAAGATCAAGCTTGTAGGCAACATTTCCAATTCTCTCGATAATAGAAAATGGACCAATGTATCTTGGGCTCAATTTTCCTTTCTTTCCAAATTACATAACCCCTTTCATCGGCGCTACCTTCAAAAATACTTGGTCTCCGACTGTGAATTCTAGTATTCTTCTTCTTTGATTTGCATAGCTTTTCTGTCGGTCTTGAGCAGTTTGCATTCGCTAACGTATTTGTATCACAACTTCAGCCATTTCACTAACCATCTCTAGTCCTAGCAATTTTCTTTCTCCAACATCATCCCAATAAACTGGAGATCTACATTTTCTACCATACAATGTTTCATATAGAACCATTCTAATCGTAGCATGATAACTATTGTTGTATACGAATTCTACCAAAGGTAAAAATTTACTCCACTGGCCTTGGAAGTCTAATACACAAGCCCTCAACATATCTTCCAATATTTGTATTGTTCTTTCTAATTGTCCATCAGTCTGAGGATGATAAGCTGTGCTAAAAGATAACTGCGTTCCCAAAGCCTTATGTAACCTTCTCCAAAAGAGAGATAAAAACTTATAATGCCTATTTGAGACAATAGATAGTGGCACTCCATGAAGTCTGACTATTTCTTGTACATAAAGCTGAGCATATCGGTCCATGGAAGTGGAACAAACTGGAATGAAATGGGCTAATTTTTTTAACCTATCCACAATAACCGAAATACTATCGTATCCCTTAGTTGATTTTGGTAATTTCACCACAAAGTCCAATGTGATACTTTCCCATTTTCATTCTGGGATAGGTAATGGTTGTAAAGCTCCTACTTTTCTTTGATGTTCAGCTTTTATCTATTGATAGGTTGAACATTGTCCCACATATTCGGCTATCTCATCTTTCATGTTCAGCCACCAATATTGCAACTTCAAATCTCTATACATTTTAGTAGCTCCTGGATGAACAGAATATGGTGTCATATGAGCTTCAGATAAAATGCCCCTTCGGATATTTTCTACATCAGGTACGTATAATCGTGCTCTAAATCGCAAGATACCATATGCTAATATATGAAAATCTGAAGTCTTTCCATCTTGTATATCATTCTTTATCTTGGAACAATAATCATCTTCCCGTTACCCTTGCTGAATTCTATTTAATAAAGTTGGCTGAAATGTCAACCCTGTAAGTTTAGCCTCTACAAATCCTTGCGACACAACTTCAATACCCATTTTTTGTAAATCTATCAATTCTTTTTATTTTTCTTTTCAGTTACAATCATACTCACAACACTGGATGTTGACTTCCTACTCAATGTATCAGCTACAACATTAGCCTTATCGGGATGATAGCTTATAACACAATCATAATCTTTTACCAATTCTAGCCATCTTCTTGTCTCATGTTCAATTCCTTTTGTGTAAATAGATATTTCAAACTTTTGTGATCAGTGTAAATCTCACACTGCTCTCCATACAAATAACTCTATATCTTAATTGCAAGCACAACTGCGACGAGTTCCAAGTCATGTGTAGGATAATTCTTTTTGTATTCTTTAAGTTATCTAGAGTCATATGCAATGACTTTACCATTTTGCATCAATACACACCCCAAACAATTCTTTGAAGCATCACTATAAACCATAAAGTTTTCAGTATCAAATCCATAAAAGCTGCTGGAGCATTTGTTAACCCAAATGGCATCACAAAAACTCATAATGACCATATCTCGTACTAAATGTTGTCTTAGAAATGTCATCTTCCTTTATTTTAAGTTGATGGTATCCAGATCGCAAATCAATCTTAGAAAATACAGATGCACCCTGAAGTTGATCAAACAAATCATCAATCCTCGACAATGGGTATTTATTTTTAATTGTCACCTTATCTAACTCTCGATAACTAATGCACAATCTCATTGTACCATCTTTCTTACGAACAAATAATACTAGTGCACCCCATGGTGAAAAGCTAGGTCAAATAAAACCTTTATCTAACAACTCTTGTAATTGTAACTTTAACTCTTTCAATTCAGTTGGGAAGTTTCCCGTCCGACGATGGTGCTGCTTTGTTGAAACTCTGACTAGTGACCCCCTAGCAGCACCCGGACGGAAGGCAAGCATGGGCATGAAATCGCATTGCGTGTTGAAAGATGGCCCCGGATTAAGACAACACGCAATCAAATTTGCTCGTAATTATCTATTTTGGTCCAGAAACAAAGTAAAGACTCGACGAGAAGGGGAGGAACAATCCGAACGGAGGGCGGAGATGATGGGGTCGGTCCATGGATTTTCCTTCCTTTTCTTTTGCCGCATTTCGCTCAAAGGGTTGAAGGGAGATAATGCATCAAGCTATTCGCAAGGGCCAACTTGATCCTCTTCCCCAGGGATCTCAGATGAGGGACCCCTGGGACCAAAAACGAATGAAGCCGAAATTATCTTGAAATCAAAAACCACTCTTCACTGGCTCCATTCCAATCGAATAACACTAGCAATGCGCCAAAAATGAACAAACCCGACGTTATCGTGAAATCAAAAGCCATTTTCATTGGCTCGATTCCAACCGAACTAGACTAGCAATTCGCTAAAAACCAACAAACTCGAAATTATCATGAAATCGAAAATCACTTTTCATTGGCTCGATTCGAATCGAATTAGACTAGCAATTAGCCAAAAATGAACAAACCTGAGCTTATCAAGAAATCAAAAGCCACTTCTCATTGGCTCGATTCCAATCGAATTAGACAAGCAATTTGCCAAAAACGAACAAACATAAAGTTATCATGAAATCAAAAGCCACTTTTCATTGCCTTGATTCCAATCGAATTAGACTGGCAACTTGACAAAAACGAACAAACTCGAAGTTATCATGAAATCTAAAACCACTTTTCATTGTCTCAGTTCCAATCGAATTAGACTAGATATTTCGCCGAAAATGAAAAAATAAGAAGTCATCATGAAATCAAAAATCACTTTTCATTGGCTCGATTCCAATCGAATTAGACTAGTAATTTGCCTAAAACGAACAAACCCAAAGTTATCATGAAATCAAAAGCCACTTTTCATTGGCTTGATTCCAATCGAATTAGACTAGCAATTCGCCAAAACGAACAAACCCGAAGTTATCATGAAATCAAAACAACTTTTCATCAGCTCGATTCCAATTGAATTAGACTAGCTATTTGCCAAAAATGAACAAACCCAAAGTTATCATGAAATCAAGAACTGCATTTCATTTGCTCGATTCCAATCATGTTAGACTAGCAATTCGGCTAAAATGAACAAACTCGAAGCTATCAGGAAATCAAAAACCAGCTTTCATTGGCTCGATTCCAATCGAATTAGACCAGCAATTCGTCAAAAACGAAAAAACAAGAAGTTATCATGAAATCAAAAACTACTTCTCATTGGCTCATCTCAAATCGAATTAGACAAGCAATTGGTAAAAAACAAAAAAAACACAAAGTCACCATGAAATCAAAACCACTATTTCTTGGCTCGATTCCAATCAAATTAGAATAGCGATTCGCCAAAAATGAACAAGCTCGAAGTCATCTAGAAATCAAAAGCCACTCTTCATTGGCACGATTCCAATTGAATTAGACTAGCAATTCGCCAAAAACGAACAAAGCCGAAGTTCCCATGAAATCTAAAACCACTTTTCATTGGCTCAATTCCAATCGAATTAGACTAGATATTTCGCCAAAAATGAAAAAACAAGAAGTCATCATGAAATCAAAAACCACTTTTCATTGGCTCGATTCCAATCGAATTAGACTAACAACTTGCCAAAAAGGAATAAACCCAAAGTTATCATGAAATCCAAAACAACTTTTCATTGGCTCGATTCCAATCAAATTATACTAGCAATTTGCTAAAAACGAACAAACCCAAAGTTATCATGAAATCAAAAGCCACTTTTCAATGGCTCGATTCCAATCGAATTAGACTAGCAATTCGCCAAAACGAACAAACCCGAAGTTATCATGAAATCAAAACCACTTTTCATTGGCTCGATTCCAATTGAATTAGTCTAGCTATTCGCCAAAAACGAACAAACCCAAAGTTATAATGAAATCAATATCCTCATTTCATTGGCTCGATTCCAATCGAATTAGACTAGCAATTCGCCTCAAATGAACAAACTCGAAGTTATCAAGAAATCAAAAACCACTTTCCATTGGCTCGATTCCAATCGAACTAGACTAGCAATTCACCAAAAACGAATGAACCCGAAATTATCTTGAAATCAAAAACCACTCTTCACTGGCTCCATTCCAATCGAATAACACTAGCAATGCGCCAAAAATGAACAAGCCCGAAGTTATCGTGAAATCAAAAGCCATTTTTCATTGGCTCGACTCCAACCAAACTAGACTAGCAATTCGCCAAAAACCAACAAACTCGAAATAATCGTAAAATTGAAAATCACTTTTCATTGGCTCGATTACAATCGAATTAGACTAGCAATTAGCCAAAAATGAACAAACCCGAGCTTATCAAGAAATCAAAAGCCACTTATCACTGGCTCGATTCCAATCGAATTAGACAAGCAATTTGCCAAAAACGGACAAACATAAAGTTATCATGAAATCAAAAGCCGCTTTTCATTGCCTCGATTCCAATCAAATTAGAATAGCAATTCGTCGAAAACGAACAACCTCGAAGTTATCATGAAATCTAAAACCACTTTTCATTGGCTCAGTTCCAATCGAATTAGACTAGATATTTCGCCGAAAATGAAAAAACAAGAAGTCATCAAGAAATCAAAAACCACTTTTCATTGGCTCGATTCCAATCAAATTAAACTAACAATTTGCCAAAAACAAATAAACCCAAAGTTATCATGAAATCAAAAGCCACTTTTCATTGGCTCGATTCCAATCGAATTAGACTAGCAATTTGCCTAAAACGAACAAACCCAAAGTTATCATGAAATCAAAAGCTACTTTTCATTGGCTCGATTCCAATCGAATTAGACTAGCAATTCGCCAAAACGAAGAAACGCAAAGTTATCATGAAATCAAGAACCGCATTTCATTGGCTCGATTCCAATCGAATTAGACTAGCTATTCGCCAAAAACGAACAAACTGGAAGTTATCATGAAATCAAGAACCGCATTTCATTGGCTCTATTCCAATCGAATTAGAATAGCAATTCGCCTAAAACGAACAAACTCGAAGTAATCAAGGAATCAAAAACCACTTTTCATTAGCTCGATTCCAATCGAATTAGACTAGCAATTCGTCAAAAATGAAAAAACAAGAAGTTATCATGAAATCAAAAACCACTTTTCATTGGCTCATGTCAAATCGAATTAGACAAGCAATTGGTAAAAAACGAACAAAACACAAAGTCACCATGAAATCAAAAAGTACTATTTCTCTGCTCGATTCCAATCGATTTAGAATAGCAATTCGCCAAAAATGAACAAGCTCAAAGTCATCTTGAAATAAAAAGCAACTCTTCATTGGCACGATTCCAATTGAATTAGACTAGCAATTCGCAAAAAACGAACAAACCCGAAGTTCCCATGAAATCTAAAACCACTTTTCATTGGCCCAATTCCAATCGAATTAGACTAGATATTTCACCAAAAAATGAAAAAACAATAAGTCATCATGAAATAAAAAGCCTCTTTTCAATGGCTCGATTCCAATCGAATTAGACTAACAATTTGCCAAAAATGAATAAACCCAAAGTTATCATGAAATCAAAAGTCACTCTTCATTGGCTCGATTCCAATCGAATTAGACTAGCAATTTGCCAAAAACGAACATGCCCAAAGTTATCATGAAATCAAAAGCCACTTTTCATTGGCTCGATTCCAATCAAATAAGACTAGCAATTCGCCAAAACGAACAAACCCGAAGTTATCATGAAATCAAAAAAACTTTTCATTGGCTCGATTCCAATTGAATTAGTCTAGCTATTCGCCAAAAACGAACAAACCCGAATTTATAATGAAATTAATAACCTCATTTCATTGTCTCGATTCCAATCGAATTAGACTAGCAATTCGCCTCAAATGAACAAACTCGAAGTTATCAAGAAATCAAAAACCACTTTCCATTGGCTCGATTCCAATCGAACTAGACTAGCAATTCACCAAAAATGAACAAACCCGAAGTTATCTTGAAATCAAAAACCACTCTTCACTGGCTCCATTCCAATTGAATTACACTAGCAATGCACCAAAAATGAACAAACCCGAAGTTATCATGAAATCAAAAGTCATTTTTCATTGGGTCGATTCCAACCGAACTAGACTAGCAATTCGCCAAAAATGAACTAACTCGAAATTATCATTAAATCGAAAATCACTTTTCATCGGCTCGATTCCAATCGAATTAAACTAGATATTTCGCTAAAACCGAAAAAACAAGAAGTCATCATGAAATCAAAAACCACTTTTCATTGGCTTGATTCCAATCGAATTAGACTAGCAATTCATCAAAAACGAACACACTCGAAGTTATCATGTAATCAAAAACCACTTTTCATTGGCTCGATTCCAATCGAATTAGAATAGCAATTCGTCAAAAATGAACAAGCCCGAAGTCATCATGAAATCAAAAGCAACTTTTCATTAGCTCAATTCCAATCGAATTAGAATAGTAATTCGCCAAAACGAACAAACCCAGAAGTTATCATGAAATTGAAAACCACTATTCATTGGCTCGATTCCAATCGAACGCCAAAAATGAACAAACCCGAAGTTATCATGAAATCAAAAGCCACTTTTCATTGGTTCGATTCCAATCGAATTAGACATGCAATTTGCCAAAAACGAACAAACCCAAAGTTATCATGAAATCAAAAGCTACTTTTCATTGGCTCGATTCCAATCAAATTAGACTAGCAATTCGCCAAAACGAACAAACCTGAGGTCATCATGAAATCAAAACCACTTTTCATTAACTCGATTCCAATTAAATTATTCTAGCTATTCGCCAAAAACGAACGAACCCAAAGTTATCATGAAACCAAGAACCGCATTTCATTGGCTCGATTCCAATCGAATTAGACTAGCAATTCGCCTAAAACAAACAAACCCGAAGTTATCAAGAAATCAAACACCACTTTTCATTGGCTCGATTCCAATCGAACTAGACTAGCAATTCACCAAAAATGAACAAACCCGAAGTTATCTTGAAATCAAAAAACCACTCTTCATTGGCTCCATTCCAATCGAATTACACTAGTAATGCGGTAAAAATGAACAAACCCGAAATTATCGTGAAATCAAAAGCGATTTTTCATTGGCTCGATTCCAACCGAACTAGACTAGCAATTCGCCAAAAATGAACAAACTCGAAATTATCATGAAATCGAAAATCACTTTTCATTGGCTCGATTCCAATCGAATTAGACGAGCAATTCGCCAAAAACGAATAAACCCAAGCTTATCAAGAAATCAAAAGCCACTTTTCATTGGCTAGATTCCAATCGAATTAGACAAGCAATTTGCCAAAAACGAACGAACATAAAGTTATCATGAAATCAAAAGCCACTTTTCATTGCCTCAATTCCAATCAAATTAGACTAGCAATTTGCCGAAAATGAACAAACCCAAAGTTATCATGAAATCTAAAACAACTTTTCATTGGCTCAATTCCAATCGTATTAGACTAGATATTTCAACAAAAATGAAAAAACAAGAAGTCATCATGAAGTCAAAAACCACGTTTCATTGGCTTGATTCCAATCAAATTAGACTAGCAATTCGCCAAAAATGAACAAACTCGAAGATGTCATGTAATCAAAAACCACTCTTCATTGGCTCGATTCCAATCGAATTAGAATAGTAATTCGCCAAAAACGAACAAGCCCGAAGTCATCATGAAATCAAAAGCCACTTTTCATTGGCTCAATTCCAATCGAATTAGAATAGCAATTAGCCAAAACGAACAAACCCGAAATTATCGTGAAGTCGAAAACTACTATTCATTGGCTCGATTCCAATCGAACGCAAAAAATGAACAAACCTGAAGTTATCATGAAATCAAAAGCCACTTTTCATTGGCTCGATTCCAATCGAACTAGACTAGATATCCGACAAAAACGAACAAGCCCAAAGTCATCATGAAGTCAAAATCATTTTTCATTGGCTCGATTCCAATTGAATTAGTCTAGCTATTCGCCAAAAATGAACAAACGCGAAGTTATCATGAAATCGAGAACCGCATTTCATTGGCTCGATTACAGTGGAATTAGACTAGCAATTCGCCTAAAACGAACATACTCGAAGTTATCATGAAATCAAAAACCATTTTTCATTGGCTCGATTCCAATCGAACTAGACTTGCAATTCGTCGAAAACAAACAAACCCAAAGTTATCTTGAAATCAAAAACCACTCTTCATTGACTACATTCCAATCGAATTACACAAGCAATGCGCCAAAAATGAAGAAAACCCGAAGTTATCGTAAAATCAAAAACCATTTTCATTGGCTCTATCCTAACCGAACTAGACTAGCAATTTGCCAAAAAGAACAAACTCGAAATTATCATGAAATCAAAAACCACTTTTCATTTGCTCTATTCCAATCGAATTAGACTCGTAACTAGCCAAAAACGAACAAACCCGAGCTTATCAAGAAATCAAAAGCCACCTTTCATTGGCTCGATTCCAATTGAATTAGAATAGCAATTTGCCAAAAACGAACAAACCCAAAGTTATCATGAAATCAAAAGCCACTTTTCATTCGATCGATTCCAATCGAATTAGACTAGCAATTTCCCAAAAATGAACAAACCCGAAGTTATAATGGAATCAAAAGCCACTTGTCACTGGCTCGATTCCAATCGAATTAGACTAGCAATTTGCCAAAACGAACAAACCCAAAGTTATCATGAAATCAAAACCACTTTTTATTGGCTTGATTCCAATTGAATTAGTCTGGCTATTTGCCAAAAACGAACAAACCCGAAGTATCATGAAATCAAGAACCGCATTTCATTGGCTCGATTACAGTCGAATTAGACTAACAATTCGCCTAAAATGAACATACTCGAAGTTATCATGAAATCAAAAACCATTTTTCATTGGCTCGATTCCAATCGAACTAGAATTGCAATTCGTCGAAAACAAACAAACCCAAAGTTATCTTGAAATCAAAAACCACTCTTCATTGGCTCCATTCCAATCGAATTACACTAGCAATGCGCCAAAAATGAAGAAAACCCGAAGTTATCGTGAAATCAAAAACCATTTTTCATTGGCTCGATTCCAACCGAACTAGACTAGCAATTTGCCAAAAACGAGCAAACTCGAAATTATCATGAAATCAAAAACCACTTTTCGTTGGCTCTATTCCAATCGAATTAGACTCGTAATTAGCCAAAAACTAACAAACCCGAGCTTATCAAGAAATCAAAAGCCACTTATCATTGGCCCAATTCCAATTGAATTAGACTAGCAATTTACCAAAAATGAGTAACCCAAAGTTATCATGAAATCAAAAGCCAGTTTTCATTGGCTCAATTCCAACCGAATTAGACTAGCAATTTGCCAAAAACGAACAAACCCAAAGTTATAATGAAATCAAAAGCCACTTTTCATCGGCTCGATTCCAATCGAATTAGACTAGCAATTCACTAAAACGAACAAACCCGAAGTTATCATGAAATCAAAACCACTTTTCATTGGCTTCATTCTAATTGAATTAGTCTGGCTATTCGCCAAAAACGAATAAACCCGAAGTTATCATGAAATCAAGAACCGCATTTTGATGGCTCGATACCAATCGAATTAGACTAGCAATTCGCCTAAAACGAACAAACTCAAAGTTATCAAGAAATCAAAAACCACTTTTCATTGGCTCGATTCAAATCAAACTAGACTAGCAATTCACCAAAAACAAACAAACCCGAAGTTATCTTGAAATCAAAAACCACTCTTCATTGGCTCCATTCCAATCGAATTACACTAGTAACGCGTCAAAAATGAACAAACCTGAAGTTATCGTGAAATCAAAAGCCATTTTTCATTGGCTCGATTCCAACCGAACTAGACTAGCAATTCGCCAAAAACGAACAAACTCGAAATTATCATGAAATCGAATATCACTTTTCATTGGCTCGATTCCAATAGAATTAGACTAGCAATTAGCCAAAAATGAACAAGCCCAAGCTTATCAAGATATCAAAAGCCACTTTTCATTGCCTCGATTCCAATCGAATTAGATAAGGAATTTACTAAAAACGAACAAACATAAAGTTATCATGAAATCAAAAGCCACTTTTCATTGCCTCGATTCCAATCAAATTAGACAAGCAATTCGCCGGAAATGAACAAACCCGAAGTTATCATGAAATCTAAAACCACTTTTCATTGGCTCAATTCCAATCGAATTAGACTAGATATTTCACCAAAAATGAAAAAACAAGAAGTCATCATGAAATCAAAAATCACTTTTCATTGGCTCGATTCCAATCGAATTAGACAAGGAATTTGCTAAAAATGAACAAACATAAAGTTATCATGAAATCAAAGCCACTTTTCATTGCCTCGATTTCAATCAAATTAGACAAGCAATTCGCCGAAAATGAACAAACCCGAAGTTATCATGAAATCTAAAACCACTTTTCATTGGCTCAATTCCAATCGAATTAGACTAGATATTTCACCAAAAATGAAAAAACAAGAAGTCATCATGAAATCAAAAATCACTTTTCATTGGCTCGATTCCAATCGAATTAGACTAGATATTTCGCCAAAAATGAAAAAATAAGAAGTCTTCATGAAATCAAAAACCACTTTTCATTGGCTCGATTCCAATCGAATTAGCCTAGCAATTCACCAAAAATGAACAAACTCGAAGTTATCATGTAATCAGAAACCACTTTTCATTGGCTCAATTCCAATCGAATTAGAATAGCAATTTGCCAAAACCGATCAAGCCCGAAGGCATCATGAAATCAAAAACCACTTTTCATTGGCTCAATTCCAATCGAATTAGAAAAGAAATTCGCCAAAACGACCAAACTCGAAGTTATCGTGAAATCGAAAACCACTATTCATTGGCTCGATTCCAATCGAACTTAAAAAATGAACAAACTCGAAGATATCATGAAATCAAATCCCACTTTTCATTCGTTCGATTCCAATCGAATTAGACTGGATATCCGACAAAAACGAACAAACCCGAAGTTATAATGAAGTCAAAAACCACTTTTCATTGGCTCGATTCCAAATGAATTAGTCTAGCTATTCGCCAAAAATGAACAAACCCGAAATTATTATAAAATCAAGAACCGCATTTCATTGGCTCAATTGCCATCGAATTAGACTAGCAATTCACCTAAAACGAACAAACTCGAAGTTATCATGAAATCAAAAACCACTTTTCATTGGCTCGATTCCAATCGAACTAGACTAGCAATTCGCTAAAAACAGACAAACCCGAAGTTATCTTGAAATCAAAATCCACTCTTCACTGGCTCCATTCCAATAGAATAACAATAGCAATGCGCCAAAAATAAACAAACCCGAAGTTATAGTGAAATCAAAAACCATTTTTCATTGGCTCGATTCAAACCGAACTAGACTAGCAATTCACCAAAAACGAACAAACTCGAAATTATCATCAAATCAAAAACCACTTTTCATTGGCTCGATTCCAATCGAATTAGACTCGTAATTAGCCAAAAACAAACAAACCCGAGCTTATCAAGAAATCAAAAGCCACTTTTCATTGGCTCGATTCCAATCGAATTAGACTAGCAACTTGCCAAAAATAAACAAACCCAAAGTTATCATGATCTCAAAAGCCACTTTTCATTGGCTCGATTCCAATCGAATTAGACTAGCAATTCGCCTAAGTGAACAAACCCGAACTTATCATGAAATCAAAACCACTTTTCATTGGCTTGATTCCAATTGAATTAGTCTGGCTATTCGGCAAAAACGAACAAACCCGAAGTTATCATGAAATCAAGAACCGCATTTCATTGGCTCGATTCCAATCGAATTAGACTAGCAATTCGCCTAAAACGAACAAACTTGAAGTTATTAAGAAATCAAAAACCACTTTTCATCGGCTTGATTCCAAATCGAACTAGACTAGTAATTCACCAAAAATGAACAAACCTGAAGTTATCTTGAAATCAAAAACCACACTTCATTGGCTCCATTCCAATCGAATTACACTAGCAACGCGGCAAAGATGAACAAACCTGAAGTTATTGTGAAATCAAAAGCCATTTTTCATTGGCTCGATTCCAACCGAACTAGACTAGCAATTCGCCAAAATGAACAAACGCGAAATTATCATGAAATCGAAAATCACTTTTCATTGGATCGATTCCAATCGAATTAGACTAGCAATTAGCCAAAAACGAACAAACCTGAGCTTATGAAGAAATCAAAAGCCACTTTTCATTGGCTCGATTCCAATCGAATTAGACAAGGAATTTGCCAAAAACAAACAAGCATAAAGTTACCAGGAAATCAAAAGACACTTTTCATTGCCTCGATTCCAATCAAATTAGACTAGCAATTCGTCGAAAACAAAAAAACCCGAAGTTATCATGAAATCTAAAACCACTTTTCATTGGCTCAATTCTAATCGAATTAGACTAGATATTTCGTCAAAAATGAAAAAACAAGAAGTCATCCTGAAATCAAAAACCACTTTTCATTGGCTCGATTCCAATTGAATTAGTCTAGCTATTCGCCAAAAATGAACAAACCCGAAATTATCATGGAATCAAGAACCGCATTTCGTTGGCTCGATTACCGTCGAATTAGACTAGCAATTAACCTAAAACGAACAAACTCGAAGTTATCATGAAATCAAAAACCACTTTTCATTGGCTTGATTCCAATTGAATTAGTCTGGTTATTCGGCAAAAACGAACAAACCCGAAGTTATCATGAAATCAAGAACCGCATTTCATTGGCTTGATTCCAATCGAATTAGACTAGCAATTCGCCTTAAACGAACAAACTTGAATTTATCAAGAAATCAAAAACCACTTTTCATTGGCTCGATTCCAAATCGAACTAGACAAGTAATTCACCAAAAACGAACAAACCTGAAGTTATCGTGAAATCAAAAACTACTCTTCATTGGCTCCATTCCAATCGAATTACACGAGCAATGCGCCCAAAATGAACAAACCCGAAGTTATCGTGAAATCAAAAGCCATTTTTTCGTTGGCTCGATTCCAATCGAATTAGACTAGCAATTCGCCAATAACGAACAAACTCGAAATTATCATGAAATCGAAAATCACTTTTCATTGGATCTATTTCAATCGAATTAGACTAGCAATTAGCCGAAAACGAACAAACCCGAGCTTATGAAGAAATCAAAAGCCACTTTTCATTGGCTCGATTCTAATCGAATTAGACAAGGAATTTGCCAAAAACAAACAAGCATAAAGTTACCAAGAAATCAAAAGACACTTTTCATTGCCTCGATTCCAATCAAATTAGACTAGCAATTCGTCGAAAACGAAAAAACCCGAAGTTATCATGAAATCTAAAACCACTTTTCATTGGCTCAATTCCAATCGAATTAGACTAGATATTTCGTCAAAAATGAAAAAACAAGAAGTCATCCTGAAATCAAAAACCACTTTTCATTGGCTCGACTCTAATTGAATTAGTCTAGCTATTCGCCAAAAATGAACAAACCCGAAATTATCATGAAATCAAGAAATGCATTTCATTGGCTCGATTACCGTCGGATTAGACTAGCAATTCGCCTAAAACGAACAAACTCGAAGTTATCATGCAATCAAAGACCACTTTTCATTGGCTCGATTCCAATCGAACTAGACTAGCAATTCGCTAAAAAAATAGAAACCCGAAGTTATCTTGAAATCAAAAACCACTCTTCACTGGCTCCATTCCAATCGAATTATAATAGCAATGCACCAAAAATGAACAAACCCGAAGTTATCTTGAAATCAAAAACCATTTTTCATTGGTTCGATTCAAACCGAACTAGACTAGCAATTTTCCAAAAATGAACAAACTCGAAATTATCATCAAATCAAAAACCACTTTTCATTGGCTCGATTCCAATCGAATTAGACTCATAATTAGCCAAAAACGAACAAACCCGAGCTTATCAAGAAATCAAAAGCCACTTTTCATTGGCTCGATTCCAATCGAATTAGACTAGCAATTCGCCTAAGTGAATAAACCCGAAGTTAGCATGAAATTAAAACCACTTTTCATTGGCTTGATTCCAATTGAATTAGTCTGGTTATTCGGCAAAAACGAACAAACCCGAAGTTATCATGAAA
>NW_019247670.1:0-1407 GCF_002742605.1 Olea europaea var. sylvestris | reverse complement strand
TTCGTTTGGGCCTCCGAATAATTAATTTCCTTATTAATTATGTTAGGTTGAAGAAGTGTTGAACAGAAAATTAACAAAGAAAAGCTGCACCAGGGGCAATTTTTTCATTTGCGGGACGGTGTCGAAATGGGCCGAAATTTGGCGGTTGAGTGGAAACGGCTCCCGGAAATGGGCTCTCGGAATAGGCCAAAATTTCGTAGGTTGAGTGGAAACGGCTCGCGAAATTGGACTCGGGGTACAGACCTGGGATCACGGGATTTTCGCCAAATTCCTTCGTTTGGGCCTCCGAATAATTAATTTCCTTATTAATTATGTTAGGCTGGAGTAGTGCTGGACAAAAAATTAACAAAGCAAAATCGCACCAGGGCAATTTTTCCATTTTTTGCAAGGGTGTCGAAATGGTCCGAAATCTGGCATGTTGATTGGAAAAGGTCCGTGAAATTAAACTCGGGGCATAAACCCGGGATCACAGGATTTTAGCCAAATTCCTTTGTTTGGGCCTCCGACTAGTTAATTTCCTTATTAATTATGCCAGGTAAAAAAAGTGTTGGATAGAAAATTAACAAAGAAAAACCGCACCCGGGGTAATTTTCTGATTTTGCGCGACGGTGTCGGAATGGGCCGAGATTTAGCAGGTTGATTGGAAACGGCCTACGAAATTGGACTTGGGGCACAGACCCTGGATCATGGGATTTTAGCCTAATTCCTTCGTTTGGGCCTCCGAATAATTAATTTCCTTATTAATTATGTCAGATTGGAGAAGTGTTGGACAGAAAATTAACAAAGCAAAACCACACAAGAGAGATTTTATCTTTTTCGTGACGGTGTCGGAATGGGCGTAAATTTGGTAGGTTATTTGGGAACGGCCAGCGAAATTGGACTCGGGGCGCAGACCCGGGGTCATGGGATTTTAGTCAAATTACTTCGCTTGGGCCTCCAATTAATTAATTTCCTTTTTTATTATGTCAGGTTGAAGAGGTGTTCGACAGAAAGTTAACAAAGAAAAATCGCACCCGGGGCAATTTTGTCATTTGACGCGACGGTGTCTGAATGGGCCAAAATTTAGCAGATTGATTGGAAACGGCCCGCCAAATTGGACTCGTGGCACAGACCCGGGATCACGGGATTTTAGCCATATTCCTTCATTTGGGCCTCCGAATAATTAATTTCCTTCTTAATTATGTCAGGTTGAAGACTTGTTGGACAAAAAATAAACAAAGATAAACCGCACCAAGGGTAATTTTGTCATTTGGCGTGACGGTATCGGAATTGGCCGTAATTTGGCAGGTTGATTGGAAACGGCCTGTGAAATTGGACTGCGCTTCGAGATAATGGAATTTACCCAAATTCCTTCGATTGGGCCTCAGAATAATTAATTTCCTTAATAATTATGTCAGTTCGAAGAAG
>NW_019247669.1:0-1407 GCF_002742605.1 Olea europaea var. sylvestris | reverse complement strand
GATGGGGCACCTGAACTTGGATGAGTCCATCATCCTGATTAAGAATTTGGAGCGCCAAGGTACCCTGAACATCGAAGCTGCCGATGCCACCATCCCGTTTCAGAGTTACATTAAGCTTTTCTTCAACAGTCAATGTGACGGGATCAGTTGGTGGTGGAGCAGTTGGTTTTGACTGACCAACGCTTGGTCTCACGTCTTCAACAATCATCTCACCTTCAGCTTTTAGAGATTCCAAAAATTGGTTGGTCCTTTGTGTTTTTCCTAGCTTCATACCAAGACCTTTAGGTGGAGCTGTAGCAGATGCTGGTGGACGACCTGATCACACATGTTAGTCAGCAACATGATCTTCTAGCACAATTGGTCAAAAGAACCTATTTCTAACCAATGCCTATCATCGCAAATATTTAAATTGAAAGAGCACCAGATAACAAGAAGGAATCTAGCCAAATAGTAATTCAAAGACTACCACAGATTTTCAGAGCATTAAAGTTGTTTATGGTTCATCACGCATATATTATTTACATAATGAGAATTAGTCAACATCAGGGCAGATGGTAAATGTCAACACAAATTTTTCATTGTGAAACAAAATTTGCAGATAATTTATGAAAATAGTTTCCATAAACCTCTTCCTAAAAATGATGTCAAAACTTATTGTTTTATGAATTAAATCTTGACCAAGTGCATATATATTGTGAAAAGAAGCTAGCTCAAGAATTTCAGCAGGCATAAAATTTTATTAAATATTCATGCAATATCCTTAATGCAAAGAACAATTTTCATCTTATTTCACCTGCCTACTCATATATTCTATCAAATAAATTTCAATAGTCAAAAAGAAGATTATAATGATCAGCCGCATCGAGAATGAAAAAAAATTAGGAGATGCAAACACCAAAGCTCACTCGATTTTCTCAAACTAAAATGCTTAAAATGCCTCATAAATAACATCAAACTTTGGTTGGAGCCTGTAGGTAGATTTAAGTCTCTTGATTTTAGTATCTGTGCAGCCACTGCACCCAGCCCAACCAGACAGAAGAAGAATATACATTATTACTGTAAAAGGTAAGAAGTTCCAAAAGAGAAACTTACAAAAGGAAAATGAAAACAACACTAAAGTTACTTTGCAGGGTAAATGGACTCAACTACCTTAGGATGACCGCCAATTTGTTTATTCTGTTGCGTTTTAAAACAATTCAGTTACATAATATAAGATAACAACAAGGTAAAGGACAAAAAAACAAAAATATAATCTAGATTATTTTACTTTTGAAAAAAGTAAAATAATGACAACGTAGAATAATATATTTCAATATTGCATTCAGAGATGGATAAAAATATTGAAATGTTAATATTGTAGTTGTAATTCAACTATTCAAGCAGTTTGATTATATTCCAAAAGGAAGC
>NW_019247668.1:0-1407 GCF_002742605.1 Olea europaea var. sylvestris | reverse complement strand
TGGGCTAAAATTCGACTGGTTGATCGGAAACAAAAATCGCGCCAGGGGCAATTTCGTCACTTTTCTCGACTGTGTCGGAATGGCTGAAATTTGACAGGTTGATCGAAATCAAAAATCAAGCCGGGTGAAATCTCGTCATTTTTCGCGACTGCGTCGGAATGGGCTCAAATTTGACAGGTTGATCGTGAACAAAAATCGCTCCGGGGGTAATTTCGTAATTTTTCGCGACTGTGTCGGAATGGGCTATAATTTGACTGGTTGATCGGAAACAAAAATCGCGTCGGGGGCAATTTCGTCATTTTTCGCGACAGCGTCGGAATGGGCTCAAATTTGACAGGTTGATCGGGAACAAAAATCGCTCCGGGGGTAATTTCGTAATTTTTCGCGAATGTGTCGGAATGGGCAGAAATTTGACTGGTTGATCGGAAACAAAAATCGCGCAGGGGGCACTTTCGTCATTTTTCGCGGCTGTGGCGGAATGGGCTCCAATTTGACAGGTTGATCGGGAATAAAAATCGTGCCGTGTGTAATTTCGTAAGTTATCGCGACTGTGTCGGAATGGGCTGAAATTTTATAGGTGATCGGAAACAAAAATCGCGCAGGGGGCAATTTCGCCATTTTTCGCGGCTGTGTTGGAATGCGCTCAAATATGACAGGTTGATCAGGAACAAAAACTGCGCCCGGGGTAATTTCGTAATTTTTCATGACTGCGCCAGAATGGGCTAAAATTTTGCAGGTTGATCGGAAACAAAAATCGCACCAGGGGCAATTTCGTCACTTTTCTCGACTGTGTCGGAATGGGATGAAATTTGACAGGTTGATCGGAAATGAAAATCACGCCTGGGGCAATTCCGTCATTTTTCTCGACTGTGTCGGAATGGGCTCAAATTTGACTGGTTGATAGGAAACGAAAACCGCGCTTGGGCAATTTCATCATTTTTCTCGACTGTGTCTGAATGGGCTAAAATTTGACAGGTTTATCGGGAACAAAAATCGCGTCGGGGGTAATTTCGTCATTTCTCGCAACTGTGTCGAAATGGGCTGAAATTTGACATGTTGATCGGAAACAAAAATCGCGCGGGGGCAATTTCGTCATTTTTCGCGTCTCTGTCGGAATGCGCTCAAATTTGACAGGTTGATCGGGAACAAAAACATCGCCGGGGGTAATTTCGTAATTTTTCGCGACTGTGTCGGAATGGGCTGAAATTTGATAGGTTGATCGGAAACAAAAATCACGCCGGGGGCAATTTCGTCATTTTTCTCGACTGTGTCGGAATGGACTAAAATTTGGGAGGTTGATGGGAAATAAAAATTGCGCCGGGGGCAATTTTCTCATTTTTCTCGACTGTGTCGAAATGGGCTGAAATTTGGCAAGTTGATTGGAAATAAAAATCGCGCCGGGGGTAA
>NW_019247667.1:0-1408 GCF_002742605.1 Olea europaea var. sylvestris | reverse complement strand
GTTCTATCCAAAACGGTCGCTACATTTTCAAAAACTTCTTATGGGACCAAAGCGGGCACCGTGTGCAAAATTTAAGCTCAATTATTCGTCCGCCAACTCTCCAAGCGTTCTAAATATACAAGCGCTCATTCTTTCGAAAAATTACTAAAATCCCACGCACGTCACGACGAAGTTGTGAGTTCAATCCAAAAAGGTCGCTACATTTCCTAAAAGTACTTATGGGCCCAAAACGGACATCGTGTGCAAAAGTTAGGCTAAATTCTTCGTACGCCGACAATCGAAGCGTTCCAAATTTGCAAGTGCTCATTCTTTCGAAAAATTGCCGAAATCCCTCTTACGTCACGACGAAGTGGTGTGTTCTATCCAAAACGGTCGCTACATTTTCAAAAACTTCTTATGGGACCAAAGCGGGCACCGTGTGCAAAATTTAAGCTCAATTATTCGTCCGCCAACTCTCCAAGCGTTCTAAATATACAAGCGCTCATTCTTTCCAAAAATGGCCAAAATCCCACGTACGTCACGACGAAGTTGTGAGTTCAATCCAAAACGGTCGCTACATTTCCAAAAAGTACTTATGGGCCCAAAACGGACACCGTGTGCAAAAGTTAGGCTAAATTCTTCGTACGCCGACAATCGAAGCGTTCCAAATTTGCAAGTGCTCATTCTTTCGAAAAATTGCCGAAATCCCTCTTACGTCACGACGAAGTGGTGTGTTCTATCCAAAACGGTAGCTACATTTTCAAAAACTTCTTATGGGACCAAAGCGGGCACCGTGTGCAAAACTTACGCTCAATTCTTCGTCCGCCGACTCTCCAAGCGTTCTAAATATACAAGCGCTCATTCTTTCAAAAAATGGCAAAAATCCCATGTACGTCACGACGAAGTGGTGAGTTCAATCCAAAATGGTCGCTGTATTTCCAAAACGTACTTATGGGCCCAAAACGGACATCGTGTGCAAAAGCTAGGCTAAATTCTTCGTACGCCGACAATCTAAGCGTTCCAAATATGCAAGTGCTCATTCTTTCGAAAAATGGCCGAAATCCCTCTTACGTCGCGACGAAGTGGTGTGTTCTATCCAAAACGGTAGCTACATTTTCAAAAACTTCTTATGGGCCCAAAGCGGGCACCGTGTGCAAAATTTACGCTCAATTCTTCGTCCGCCTACTCTCCAAGCGTTCTAAATATTCAAGCGCTCATTCTTTCGAAAAATTGCGAAAATCCCACGTACGTCACGACGAAGTTGTGAGTTCAATCCAAAACGGTCGCTACATTTCCAAAAAGTACTTATGGGCCCAAAACGGACATCGTGTGCAAAAGCTAGGCTAAATTCTTCGTACGCCGACAATCTAAGCGTTCCAAATATGCAAGTGCTCATTCTTTCGAAAAATGGCCGAAATCCCTCTTACGT
>NW_019247666.1:0-1408 GCF_002742605.1 Olea europaea var. sylvestris | reverse complement strand
CGCCGGAGGCAATTTCGTCATTTTTCTGGACTGTGTCGGAATGGGCTAAAATTTGACTGGTTGATCGGACACAAAAACTACGCAAGGGTCAATTTCGTCATTTTTCGCGACGACGTTGGAATGGGCTAAAATTTGACTGGTTGATCAGAAACAATAATCGCGCCGGGCGCAATTTCGTCATTTTTTGCGACTATGTCGGAATGGGCTCAAATTTGACAGGTTGATCGGGAACAAAAATCGTGTCGGGTGGATTTCGTCATTTTTCGCAACTGTGTCGAAATTGGAAAAATCTGAATGGTTGATCGGAAACAAAAATCGCGCTGAAGGCAATTTCGTCATTTTTCGCGACTGTGTCGGAATGGGCTCAGACTTGACAGGTTGATCGGGAACAAAAATCGTGCCGGGTGTATTTCGTCATTTTTCGAACTGTGTCAAAATTGTCTAAAATTTGACAGGTTGATCGGAAACAAAAATCGCGGCGGGGACAATTTCGTCATTTTTCGCGACTGTGTCGGAATGGGCTCAGACTTGACAGGTTGATCGGGAACAAAAATCGTGCCGGGTGTATTTCGTCATTTTTCGAACTGTGTCAAAATTGTCTAAAATTTGACAGGTTGATCGGAAACAAAAATCGCGGCGGGGACAATTTCGTCATTTTTCGCGACTGTGTCGGAATGGGCTCAGACTTGACAGGTTGATCGGGAACAAAAATCGTGCCGGGTGTATTTCGTCATTTTTCGAACTGTGTCAAAATTGTCTAAAATTTGACAGGTTGATCGGAAACAAAAATCGCGGCGGGGACAATTTCGTCATTTTTCGCGACTGTGTCGGAATGGGCTAAAATTTGACGGGTTGATCGGAAACAAAAATCTCGCCGGGCGCAATTTCGCCATTTTTCGCGATTGTGTCGGAATGGGCTCATATTTGACAGGTTGATCGGGAACATCATGCCCGGTGAATATCGTCATTTTTCACAACTGTGTCGGAAGTGGCTAAAATTTAACAGGTTGATCGGAAACAAAAATCGCGCCCGGGTCAATTACGTCATTTTCCGAGACTGTGTCGGAATGGGTTAAAATTTGACAGGTTGATCGGAAACAAAAATCGCGCCGTGGTCATTTTCGTCATTTTTCGCGACTGTGTCGGAATGAACTAAAATTTGACAGGTTGATCGGAAACAAAAATCGCGCCGGGGTCATTTTCGTCATTTTTCGCGACTGTGTCGGAATGGGCTCAAATTTGACAGGTTGATTGGAAACAAAAACCGCGCCGGGGGCAATTTCGTCATTTTTCGGAACTGTGTCGGAATGGGCTAATATTTGACTGGTTGATCGGAAACAAAAACCGCCCAGGGGGCAATTTCGTCATTTTTCGCGACTGTGTCGGAATGGGCTAAAATTTGACAGGT
>NW_019247665.1:0-1408 GCF_002742605.1 Olea europaea var. sylvestris | reverse complement strand
GAGAATTATGGAGGACAAACTGGCAAGGATCCTTTACATGTTCTAGATGGAAAAATAACAATATCGAGAGCAAAGAAGCGCACAATTGTCTAGGCTGCATGGGACGAGAGCTCAAGTGCACAAAATAAGATACAAAGTCTCAAGATGGGTGTGAAAGAAAAGCCAATGATATTGCAATTGATATGAGCTAAAGTGGAATAAGAAGGATGTGTAAAAATGTGCATGACTCTTTGTTCTATTTTCGGATTTTTGTCCTTGGGTACAATTCGGTAGCATTTTTCGATTCTTCAAATTTTTGTTGGATGATGTTGTCAAATTTTCTCGGAAATATTTCATTGTGTAAGTTCTGGACAACATTTAAGAACAATATAAAAAGTAAAGAAGTTGTTTAGGGTCCTTCTTCAGATTTTTCTATTTTGAGTTAGTTTAATGGTGTTTTCGCTAATTTGTAGCATTTTATCATATTTATCAAGTTGTTTTACAAGTTAATAAGATTTGTTATTTAATTATGTTGATCAAGATTTTTAGTTTAACTCAAACTCTATTTCATCACATTTATCTATTTGTCTTGCAAGTTAAATAGGTTAGTTTGAGCCTGCCTATATAAAGTTTTATTAATTGTGCAAGGAACAACAAGATATTGTTTTTGAGATATTAATTATAAAGAGAAATTTTCGCATACAATCTTGTTTTTAATGAAATTATCTAGAACTTATCAAAAATTTTCAATCTTTACAGCTCTCAATTTAAGAAATCATTGGGTCCTATTCTTGTTTTAGCTATCTTGGTGTTGGTTTTAAATCTTATGTGAGTTCTGAGATACATTCTGCAATGAGGACCACATCATTTGGCATCTGGGTGTTTCCATTCGTCTTTTAATATTTCTTTTTCAAGTCCTTTATCTCTTCTTATCCTTCTTCATTCTTAAGTTATTGTTGGTTTGAAAAATTGTAAAGATTGATTTTTTTATTGAGTTTAGTTAGTTCCTAAGAGAACTTGATAAATAAAGCATAGAGATGAAAAATGTTCGAGTGGCGATTTTATTACTGGGAAAAATCCTTCAAGGAATGGTGAATGCCAAAAAAAACATCATTGAGGTGAAAATTTGTGCTCAAATCATCCTGAAGAGGGAAGGAACGATGAAAATTATGGATGGCAACTATCTAGGATCTTTACATGCTCCAATGGACGAATAACAATATAAAGAGCAAAGAAGATCAAGGAACCCATACAATGAATTTTCCAAGCTACGTGGGACAAGAGTTCAAGTGCAACAAATAAGAGATAAAGTTTCAAGATTGGCGTGAAGGAAGAGCCAACCTAAGTGCAATTGATTTGAGCTAAAGTGGAATAACAAGATTGTATAAAATGTGTATAACTTTTAGCTTGATTGTCAAATTTTTGTCCC
>NW_019247664.1:0-1408 GCF_002742605.1 Olea europaea var. sylvestris | reverse complement strand
TGAGTACACTCAAAACTGGTCTATTAGGGATATATTTGACATTATGAAATATTAGATATTTCTGAATGATGGGTTCGACTTAATTAAAATTTATCTTTTGTTAAGTACACTCAAGAAGATAAATTTTAGAGGCATGTTAAATTAACACATAAGATGTGTGAAAATAAAGATTTGTCAGCTTAATAATTTGGGAGTTGTATGGAGATACAATTGATAATAGTATCTACCCAAATGTTATATTAGGGCTTGTTGAATACAATCAATGTCTTAATATAATATATGGGATCCCAGCCCACTGAAAGTTAAGTATGGACTCCATAAATTTATGTAAAAGGGTCATAAATTTTGTTTAAACAATGGGAGCATAATTAATTTAATAAAAGTCCATGTTAAATTAATTGATGCATTTTGTATATTATTCTCTTTCTTTTCGTTATTTAAATTTATTGAATCGTGAGTAACCATGTGTATCTGAGAGGCATAATGGATGTCAACAACCAAATTAAATCTTCTTGATTGACACAGCATTTTGAAAATTGTTCTCAGGCATGAGAAAGTTGGTTGTCCTTAAGTAGTCATTTTTCAGTAACACCTGATGATGACTCAACTAAGGAAAATGTGGCTACTATAATAAACACAGTGATGAAATAGTATTGCACGCATGTGATGTTTGCAACTATGTCACTAAGTTACAAAAGCGACTTGAGAGTATAGATGTTAACACATAATTCTTCATTACAAAGGGTTGTATGATAATAATCGTGTGTGGAAGGATATAAGACTTCCGAACAACTATACCGGTGCAAAATGACAGAATAATCTTCAATCGATACTTAGACACTGAAGATGATTGATGTTGAGAAATATCTCAATTGAGTTCAATCATAAACCATGAACTAAGTTGTGACTTGGTTCTGCAATCTCTGTTAGAGAAAGCTATTCATAACTAATTATGAATTTAAAGTGAAGAAGTTTGAATGCACAATTATTGAGTTGCTTAACATGTTTAAGACTGTTAAGCCCAACATCGAAGTTAGTAGTGGGCAAGCCATTGATTCATCTAAAGATATTAAGAGGAAGTCTAAAGGGGCTTTGTGAAAGCGTCCAATATGGTTAAGACTGTCAAAACGAAGGACAATACCAAATCTAATGACCTTTGGTTTCATTATAGAATGAAAGGTCAATTGGAAGAAATATTGCTTGACTTACATCTACTTCACGAGTTTCTTAGGTATTTGATACCAGATGTAAATCTCATATTTATACAAATATGGAGAGACTAAAAAGAAGTAGACCACTGCGAAAGGGAGAAATTGACATACACATTGGAGATGAGCAAAGGTTGCTGCATTGCCTGTATGAATATACATCTTGCCATTGCCTTTTGGTTTAGTATTGGAATTAAAGA
>NW_019247663.1:0-1408 GCF_002742605.1 Olea europaea var. sylvestris | reverse complement strand
TGATTGAATTTTTCATAGGCATTAAGATAATTTTATTTTCCCACCGAGAGAGAAATATTTTGAAATAAAAATGGGTGGTAGCTGCCAAAGTGGCACGCTCATTATTATTTATTCGATTTTCTCTATAATAAAAATTATATGTATTTTACGCAACATTTTTGATTTATTGCATATAATATCTTGCCCCAAAGGTGTTATTATATGTGATATTTTTGAAAAATGACATAAGACAGATAACAAGTTTATCTTGATCTAGAAATCTCCTTCTGCCCAAAGGTGTTGGAATTTCGAAAATCAATGTAATTTTGTTAATTAACTAAATAATGTGTTTTAAGAGTACCTTATAACATGTTATATTGTCAGCTCAAATGCGACTTTATAATGATGCATCTATGCTCTTACCGTAATAAGATTCGTATGCTTTTGATTTTAATTACGAATTATCTAATTAATAGCTCATATTAATTAGTTGGGTATTTTATCATCCATCTGGCTGCATGCATTATGTTTGGATGATACTATATGTTTCCATAATTTTAAATGTCTTATCTCTTTCGAGTCAATTATCTGCTATTGAAATCTTGACTGGAAATAATTATGTGAGATGGAAACGAGACTGGTTGCAAAAAGGTTTCACTCGGGGAGAAGGCATTGATTATTTTGAAACTTTTTCACCTGTCTCATCCAAAGATTCTTTTCGAATTATCATAGCTGTTGTTGCACACTATGATTTAGAGCTTCATCAAATGAATGTTAAGACTGTTTTTTTAACGAAAATCTTTCTAAAATGATTTACATGAAACAACTTGAAGGCTTTGTTGTGAAAGGAAAAGAAAACTTGGTATGTAAGTTAAACAAATCCTTATATAGCCTCAAGCAACATCTCGACAGTAATATTTAAAGTTTGACAATGTTATGACATCTCTTGATTTTGTCGAAAATGCAGTTGATCCATTTATTTCAAAATCAGTGGGAGAAATTTTAATTTTTCTTGTCCTGTATGTTGATGATATTTTGCTTGCTAGCAGTAATTTAGGACTGCTTCATGAGACAAAGAAAGTATTGTCTGCTAATTTTGAGATGAAAGATCTTGGAGAAGCTTCCTATGTACTTGACATTGAAATACTTCGTGATAGGAATCGTGGCTTACTGGGATTTTCTCAAAAAGTTTATATACGACGTGTTCTAAAAATGTTTAATATGCAAAATAGTGCCGCTGATGATGTACCTATCATAAAAGGAGATAAATTTAACGAAGTTCAATGTCCAAGAAATGAGCTAGAAAGAGAATCTATGAAGACGATATCGTATGCTAGTGCTATGAGGAGCTTGATGTATGCTCAATTTTGCACTAGACCATATATAGCATACGCAGTCAGTGTCATTAGTAGGTTTCAGTCAAATTCAG
>NW_019247662.1:0-1408 GCF_002742605.1 Olea europaea var. sylvestris | reverse complement strand
TCTGAAATAAAAATCGCGCCGGGGGCAATTTCGTCATTTTTCTCGACTGTGTCGGAATGGGCTCAAATTTGACGGGTTGATCGCGAAAAAAAATCGCGCCGGGTGTAATTTCGTTATTTTTCGCGACTGTGTCGGAATTGGCTAAATTTTGACTGGTTGATCGAAAAACAAAAACTGCGCCGGGGGCAATTTCGTCATTTTTCTCGACTGTGTCGGAATTGGCTGAAATTTGGCTGTTGGATCTGAAATAAAAATCGCGCCGGGGGCAATTTCATCATTTTTCTCGACTGTGTCGGAATTGGCTGAAATTTGGCTGTTGGATCTGAAATAAAAATCGCGCCGGGGGCAATTTCATCATTTTTCTCGACTGTGTCGGAATTGGCTGAAATTTGGCTGTTGGATCTGAAATAAAAATCGCGCCGGGGGCAATTTCATCATTTTTCTCGACTGTGTCGGAATTGGCTGAAATTTGGCTGTTGGATCTGAAATAAAAATCGCGCCGGGGGCAATTTCATCATTTTTCTCGACTGTGTCGGAATTGGCTGAAATTTGGCTGTTGGATCTGAAATAAAAATCGCGCCGGGGGCAATTTCATCATTTTTCTCGACTGTGTCGGAATTGGTTGAAATTTGGCGGTTTGATCGGAAAGAAAAATTACGTCGGAGGCAATTTCGTCATTTTTCCCGACTGTGTCAGAATGGGCTCAAATTTGACAGGTTGATCGGGAACAAAAACCGCGCCGGGAGCAATTTTGTCATTTTTCTCGACTGTGTCGGAATTGGCTGAAATTTGGCAGTTTGATCTTAAACAAAAATCGCACCGTGGGCAATTTCGTCATTTTTCTCGACTGTGTCGGAATGGGCTCAAATTTGACAGGTTTATAGGGAACAAAAACCGCGTCGGGGCCAATTTCGTCACTTTTCACGACTGTATCGGAATTAGCTGAAATTTGGCAGTTTGATCTAAAATAAAAATCGCGCCGGGGGCAATTTCGTCATTTTTCTCGATTGTGTCGGAATGGGCTCAAATTTGACAGGTTGATCGGGAAAAAAACCGCGCCGGGTGTAATTTCGTCATTTTTCACGACTGTGCCGGAATTGGCTAAAATTTGACTAGTTGATCGTAAAACAAAAACTGCGCCGGGGGCAATTTCGTCATTTTTCTCGACTGTGTCGGAACTGGCTGAAATTTGGCAGTTTGATCTGAAATAAAAATCGCGCCGGGGGCAATTTCGTCATTTTTCTCGACTGTGTCGGAATGGGCTCAAATTTGACGGGTTGATCGGGAAAAAAAATCGCGCCGGGTGTAATTTCGTTATTTTTCGTGACTGTGTCGGAATTGGCTAAATTTTGACTGGTTGATCGAAAAACAAAAACTGCGCCGGGGGCAATTTCGTCATTTTTCTCGA
>NW_019247661.1:0-1408 GCF_002742605.1 Olea europaea var. sylvestris | reverse complement strand
CTCTTCGACTAGATAAGTTGTAGCAACTTGTTTGATTAGAAATATTACACCAGCGTTGTTGTACCGTTGTATTAAGTTCTTCTTCGTATGCCAGATATAGCAACTATGGTGAGACAACGGAAATAAATGAGTAATTGCTTTCTCAGTACTGTTTTTCTAGTCTAAAACAATACAAGTTCTTCTGAATCGCCCATAAGGTATTTCAAGTTTGACATAAACTACATCTAGGATTTATTGGTTTTAGCATCTACGATCCCCCATGGTAACAGACAAATTTGTTTGTTGGCATATTGGGCAATTACCTCTAGAAGTGTACCTTTGTATGAACCCTTCAAATGACTGCCGTCGACACAAATAATGGACCTTGAAAATTTTCGCTTGGTGTATCATGTAGCATACGTAAAGCAACCAACTTATCCCACGTGTTTTCCTATAACTGATTTTCATACCGAACTCATGGTCCATGTCACGTGCAATAGCGGTAGGGTCATACGATTGGTATGAATTATCCAATTTATACAAAATGTGCTCGACAATTACAGAACTAGAGGCATGTCAATTTGCGTTACGATGAAAATCAACGGAATACGTGTGCACGTTATTGAATTTACAGATCATGAAGATTGTAAATTGCTTGATAGTGGAAGCACGTAGTATCCACTTGCAATTATCGTTCACGCATACAATTGTTAACAAGCTTGACCTATTGACCTGAAATTGGAACTTGTCTTACAAAATAAGTGGACGAATCTTTGAGTACAACTCTTTCTTGCTAAGGAATATTTGTTTTTCGACGAGATTTGATGTATTCACAGCTGTAATCCAATCATATCTGCCCGAAGTTATAGAATGTGAGGACATTTGCTCATCAATGTCAGCAATATTAGCACCCTTTGTACCATGTAACGGGTTGTCTAAGTTCTCATTCAATGTTGCAGCTTCGATATCAACAATTGGAGGTTCAGGTGCATTGTTGTTCGATGCTTTGTGCTGATGATTGAGCTTATGATGATGTATGTTTTGGGGCACATTCATTGAGGCGAGCAAATTCATCCCTCTCCATGTCAACTCTCGAGAGCTCGATTTCCAAAATAGTAATGCAGCGTGCAGTTTCCTTATGAATAGATATGTAGCAATTTAATGCTTTATCGTCGCGTATTTCTGCCGGAGGTATATTCAAGTTTGAAACTTTGAACTTCAATTCAATTTCAGTGTAGGGCTCAATAATACCAAGTTTGTCCTTCAGTCGTAACACAAGTTAGGCTACGATAAAACTTTTCAGTGCTAAAATGGAAGTGGTTTCGAGCTCTTTCCACTTCCATTCATCATCCACGTGAACAAACTTTCTCCCATCTGACATGATAACTCTCAAATCATGACTCATATCTGAAATGTTGGGACTGCAAAG
>NW_019247660.1:1083-69332 GCF_002742605.1 Olea europaea var. sylvestris | reverse complement strand
AAATGAATCCTCTTCAAAATGCCATCTGTCTCTTGAACGTTATTACTCTCCCTATCACGGATTTAGCCTTCGGGATCACGAAAGGGACGAGAGTATCGATGATGATATCCTCGGGTCGCACCATATTCACTAGCATTCAAAAATTCGTGAAACTGGGTGCTGAAATTTGGAGAGAATGTCGGTATAAATCCAAACATCAAGTTAGAGATGTTACTTGTTCCTAGAGATGGAGCCGTTTCCGGTCTCTGCCCTATCGGTCGACTAGGGATTTCAATGCTGGGAAAGGGTTTTGATCTTAGGTTAGTTAGAACTTTCCTTCGACCGTACAAAGGAATCAACTTTTCCTCTTGTATTAAGGCCTTACAAACTGGGCATCCTTGTGATCGAGTAAAGTCGTATCCATTTATAGAGACAAAGCCAACAATATAGATGACCACAGATGGTGATTATAGGATCCGATGCTAACTCGAAGCAAATATTGCACTCGAAATCACCACCGTCATCCCTCCCAATTCCCGAGGATTCTTGAGACTCGATCGACATTTAATTCAAATCCGAATTCTCCTAAAGATCACTAGAACAATGACTAATATTAGAAAGTAAAACCAGTTCATGGCTATCTCTTTAGGCCCTAAAAATCATCAATCTAACCCACTATCTAGTGTAAAATAGTTCAAATATCAGAATTTCAGTCACCAAATACTCTTATGTAGCTTCAAGGGAAATGTAAATTCCCAAACTTCATATTTTAACTGCAAAAAAGATTTGCTAACTACCCATTGGGACCTAAATTCCTTTAAAAATTAAAAAAACAAATAAAATCCTACAAAAACAGGTCCTTCATAAACAAGATTCGCCATATTTTCATGTAGATAAATATTCTTTGACTTTAGAAAACGAGCACAGATTAAATAATTTTGCTATTTATTTATATGTATGCAATTTTTTTATTTGATTAACTATGCATTAACTTAAATCATCGAAATCGTATATATAATTACTATATTCGCATCAAAATATATACAAAGAATATTAAAAATTGTAAATTGCTAAACATAAAACAATTCAATTAAACCCATCTGAGTTCGTTCATATTTATTCAATTGTTGTAAATAAATTAAACAAGTGTAAAAAAAAATCCAAGATTGAAATTATAAAGCAAGCATTTACCTTAGAGATTGAAGAAGATCAAAACGCAATTGAACGTCGAGACCCTTGTAAGAATCAATAAATACGAAATGTATTTGGAAAATGAAATGGAAGTGAATATCGACAAAAATCAGAGTGTTTTTTTTTTTTTTTTTTTGGTTTTTAAATTCAAGTTTTTTTTTTTTTTTTTTCTGGTTTTTAAAGTCAACATTTGTAAGGAATTTTGACATTTCTCCGTACACACAAAAAAAGTCTGAAGTCCACAGCGATCAGCTTTGCTTTCAGGTTTTCATTGATTTAACGACTTAGGTTAGATCAAGGTTCATTCTAATTTAATAATAACGGTTGGGAGTTGTTCGATATATTCGACTGAGGGCATGTTTGGTAGGATTTCTACTTCTGTTTTGCTATTGTTTCTGCTTTTTGTAAAAGGCTTTTTGATAAAGCTATATTAAGTCGGTTTCATTTAAAAAACTTTTCTATTGAGACAAAGTATTTTCATAAAATTATTCAAATATGTTCAAAGCAATTTTTTAATATCAAAAGTTGGTTTTGACTTTTTAAAAGTCTTGTCAAATGGATCCTAAGTGCTTATTTGGGATTAAGGTCAAAATTAATAATTAAATTTAATCATGTATTTCATGGAACCCACATTTTTATCGACTTTTTAACCATACTTTTAATCAACTTTTATCAAAATTTATGGTATGTTCAGTAGTGATTATGAGAATTGATTTTTTGACCATTAGAGAGAAAAGTGGATCTTACCTGTGAGTGAAGAAATAAACAATAATGGCTATAATAGTGAAATAACGATAAAAAAAATTAATTTTTTGGGGTGAAAAATTGCTACCAAACGAGGGTACTATTTTTTTAAATCATAAACCTTATAAAAGAACCATAAATCGTACTAAAAAGTATTGCATATAAATTAAAAACTCAAGTGGAACATCTTAAAAGTGAAAATGAGAGTGAATTGATGTTATGTATGCCTATATATGTTTCTCGTCCCATTTTTCCAAAACACAATTTTTTTTATAAAACACATTTTCAACTAGACATTCTTGCATATAATTTGATACGTAATTTCAAAATTTTTTCTTATTTTTTAACTACACATTCTTATAAAATTCACTATTTCAAATGTCATTTGCCTCCAAAAATGAGGCTCAAGCATGGCCAATGGTGTAATTTATTTGTTTTTTGAGTCTATTTCAAATAATTTAATCTAGTTTATTTTATTGAAAATACAGTGAAGAAAAATGTTCTTAAACTTAAAAATGCTTGTTGCTTGGTCTTCAGTTTCCACGTGTTTGACTAATTTTAAATGAATTTAAGTAAAATCCAATTTTTAGAAACTCAAATTTATACATATTTAAGAACGAAGAAAAAGAATGAAGGCGTTAAAAAGATTAAGGTATGATGTTAGACTTTGTGAGTTTTCAAACAGGCTAAAGTACTCATGTTTACATGCACAAAACAACTTTGACAGACAAGATGGTAGGTAATACATATTTTAATAATGTTTGGATTTTAGTAAATTTTAATAAAATAAATCTAATAATCGAAGAATTGGTCTCAATTTTTAATAAAATTGTATGATTAATCTCTTGGAGACCACACTATTCACGTAATAATAATCTATTTATCAAGTAAATGAAGTCAATTAACTCGTAATAACTACATTGTGAAAATGTTGAAACTTCAATTAAAATGCACTATATCATTCTTCCTCATATAATACAACTTTAAGCCATAATCGAAAGAGTAAGAAAGAATTTTTTTATCTACTCTCCTTTTTTCTTATTTGTATGTCTCTCCTTAGTCTCTAAAATCTCACCCAACCTCCCCTCCTTAATTGTCAAAGAAAAATTGTATTTAAAGGATGAGTGATTACTTGTTCAACTAAATATAAGAAATTATGATTCATTTAGTTGGACCTATGATATGCTAATACTTAGAATGCCGTTCAACACTATTGCTACACATTTGCTTTCCTTGTCCATGTGGGTGTTCCATTTTTCTTGACTCCATTTCATGTGCTCTCTCGACATGATCCCTTCTCACTTCAACTCCTTTGTTTTCTTGTCAATTTCATTAACACAATTCATTTTTAGAGCTTCCATCTTAAAACATGAAATGAAAATGAAATCAATAATAATAGAATTCACAACACTAAACGAACTTGAAAAGCATTCGTTAAGAGGTTCTTACACTTCATTCTCCATGGAAATGGGATTTTCGATGAAGTAATTATGTGCCCAGCCAAGTACTAGGCCATCACTGATCACCTCTCTTTTTACTTACCATCACGTGCCTTTGTCATTTTCGGTTTTGCTATATGGATGTAATGGTTTACATATACATGATGTGATGAGGTATGATTAGATTAGAATATCTTCAATCAAATTAAAAAAATATAATTCTCTATTGTCTTTTTGACTCCTTATCTGTATATAAACAATTATGTAACTCCATTGTGTACAAGTAGAATTATTTTGTTGTTTTTGTGTTAAATAGGCCTTCAAAAGAAAAATGTCATGAGGGATAATGCCCATTAGGTAAGGCTTCTGCTTTTACTTTTGTGTTTGATGTTGCTTCTACTTAAGCCAACTTCCTAAAATCATTTCTAATAGATAACGTAATTTTAGAAATTTATCCAAATATGTTCAAAAGAATTTTTAATCTCAGATTTAATTTTCGACTTTTCAAAAGTCATGCTAAATGAATCCTAACAATTATTCTAGTTACATCTATTGAATCATTTCAAAACATTAATATTTTCCATTTTCAAGTGCCCTTTTGTCCTCCCACTTCCATCAATTTCTTCAACAAACAGTTTTCTTTAATAAGGAAAAGAAAATACAAAGATTAATTTGTTTGTTTATGCAAGCAAAGGGTACTGCATTAATGCACACTAACGAATATCGAAAACAATTACTCATTTTTTATGGTCAATGTCTATTTGTCTTCAACTATGCGTATACACCTGCCCTACATTAATGGGCGGCGATATGCCTCTGGGTTATTTGTTTTGAAATCAAGAAAATGACATTATTTTTCTTGAAATACCTCCACAACTTTTTTTCCAACGTTGAGTTCGCTGTGGGCCTCACTCGAAAACTCAATTTCCATATGAGTTGTGTGGACCTAAATTCCACTCCTCACCGATCATTTTTTCTATCCTGTTTGAAGGTTGGGTGACACGAATAAAACATGTGAAAAATAAGAGTAATGTTATTTATAATCGGGGACGAATCTAGGAATTTTTGGCGTACGGGTTAAAATTTAAAAGTAAACATAATTCATTAAGCCGAAAAGGCAATGAAAATAATTCATTAAGCGATTGCCCGAAAAGGCAAAGACACAAATCATTAAGCTGACAAGACAATATGTCAAGAAAAGTTACTAAGTTGACAATGCAACATTTCAACAATAAATAATTAACTAATTGACCAACAAGACAAGTAGGCAACAATTTCAATATTTTGCAGACAAGGCGACAAGTAGGGAGCTGACGGTATTTACTTACTAGGGAGTATATTTAAGCTTTTGCAATTTTCCTTTCCTACATTTATGCGGGTCTGCATTCGTGCTGTGAAAAATTTACTGCATTTTGAAATTCAAAAATATTTCAATTAAGCCTGTTGATGAAGAGGAATTCTACATTACAATTTAGAATGAACTTTTACTCCACAATCTAATTAAGGCGAAAAGCTATTGTCAAAATTAATATCAATTCAATTCTCAAATCTAAAAATTTTAAAAATGCTCAAGTACTAAAAAAATAAAAAATCATCTGGCCATCTCAACAATTTGCAAACAAAAACAAAAAAACTTGGATTTTTCAAAAACTCACTCTCAATAATCAATATTAAATTATTAATGAAAAATATATATAAAAGACGGTCCAAGTAATAAAATCTAAGAAACTAAAGTTACTAAACTTTGAATTTTGAAATCTAAAATACTTACCAGTTGTCCAGTTCAAAAGCCGCTGTGGAGTAAAAGAACTTTCAAGAGATGAAATATTTGATTTGAGAAATGGGTTCCTTAATTTTGTAGAAATTTTATGGGAGGATTGAAAATTTGGAAGTTTGAAGACTTTGGTTGCTGAGTAACGGGTTGGATAATGAAGAGGAATCACAGTCTTCTATTTGCTGTGGTCTCAGGTATGTCAAAAGGAAGAAAATTGGATTAAAATTAGGTTTGGATTTGGGTTTAAATGGGTAATAAATTGGGCCAAAAGATTAGAGTTGGTCCATTTACAAACACATTTTGTTGGAATTAGGCTTATTTAATTTTCTTTTTTGGTTTGACACGAGCTGCTCAATTAGTTTTAAATAGCCTCAACTAAAAAACGAAAAAAGAAAAAAAGAAAAAAAAAAGGAAATGGTGGACTAACGGATCTAGGCTTGGGCGAGGTCGGGCTGGGGGCTGTAGCCCCAACCCGTCCAACCCGAGCCTAGATCCACCCTTGTTTATAGTAGTAGTCATCTTATATGACAACATGTTATTTGAGACATTAATTTGTTGTTTGCGACAACACAGTTACAATAAACTATTAAGTGACAAGATGCCTTACATGTGATCATTGCAGTCGTTGATTCTAAATATCATTACTACAAAAATAAAGTGTAAACTTTGATATATTGAGTGAATAAATTATACATAATTAAAGAGAATGACGTACAAAATATGTAAGTTGCCTTGTCTTGTGATAGTTCTATATAACCGATGAACCAACATGTAACAATATTAAGCAAGACTGAAGAAAAGTAAAATAAACAATATTTGACACTTATCATGTGAAATTTTATTTAATTTATTGTATCATATACAGTGGCTAATTCGCGAATGTTGTTGAGTAAGGGTTGTCATTGACCGTTGACTGTAATGATCGCAATAGGGAGATTATTTATTAATATTTAATTAAATTATAATGGGCTATTTTGCCCCCATTATTCCTCCATTAAATTATTATTCATTTTTTGTTTCTTCTTATCAATCACACAATTTTTAATAAAATAATATTACACGTAAGCTAAAAAAAATTTCATTTTATTTTAATCACACATTCTCCAAAAATTATTATTCTTCTCATTATAACGTGGAATAATTGTGGCCAAATGGGCGCTAAGATTAAGACATAAATAGAGTAGGGCAGGTTCCATTAAACAGATATAAAATATACAAAGTTTAATTATATATAAATATATATGTACAGATATATCAGTAATATAAGTAAATTTATCGGCAATTTCAACGTATATTGGGAATTTTAAAAGTTTTGGATGTAAGAGCTAAAAAGTAAAAGTATAATCCAAAAAACCATTTCTTTTCTTGATTGTGCATGCTCCCTCTTTGTAAAGTTATTCCTCCATCCAACATCACCAACTAGAAAGAGAGTGATTATTAACAATGCAATCCTCAAATCAAACAAAGTTAATTGATATTCGAGATAAAAAAAATTATATTGAACAAATTCAACAGTTAATGGAGAGAGAAAAAAAAAATTCAAATTCGTAGTGTAAGGAAATGTGGCACAATGATGTGGCTATCTTGACCTACTGACTGGACCAGCTTCTTATAGACTTTGACTAGCTTCTCTACTAAATGAAAGTGAATCGTGTAGGCTGAAACAGAAACTGATGGTTTTGAATTAAAAACGTGTTTTTCCAGCAATACGTTTTTACTAATGGGCTGGACAAATTTGATGATGACAAGCGTCACCTTCATGGCCATTCGATAGAGACATTCTAGAGACTTCCTACATACAGGTCTCTTGAGTCTAGGGTTAATTAGCGGATTTTTCATTTTCTCTTCATCTCTTGGTTTCTCTCTCTCAAAGTGGCTAAAGAATAATCTTCACATTTTCTGAGTGCCATATTTTTCCTTCACAAATCTTTGTAGAAATCATTTAGTTGTTGATTCTATTTTGTGAAATTGTGTAATACTTGTCTCAGGTGATTTGTATATAGACCGATTTCACACTACTGTTCATGAGTGAACTGTTGAGGCAATATTGTGAGGGTTATCGGCAATCTTGGGTGATTCTTGGCTTGGGACTCGGATCTGCAACTGCTGGACGGTTTATGATTCTAGTTAATGCAATGAATTCTTTTGATGGTGGAAGCACCAAAGGGGATTAGGAACTCCGGTTATGAACATCTTGCCTTAGAGCGAAAATATCATGTTCTTTACATTACTTTCAATTTATTTTTGTACGTTATTGATTCTGGTTTTGTTGATTGAATTGGCTAATAATTTGTGAACTGCTCGTTACAGTTGTATTAGAGCTTGTATACGGTGGTTCTTAGCGTCAGTGTTGGTAGATCTAAAAAAATCTTGGACTCGTTCAATAGATTTAGCTTGTTTCTTGAAACCCTAATAAGGGATTTTTTGTGAGTTTGTTCCATTTATTTTGAGTTACAGTATACATTACTTGTCTATATCGTGTGACCCTTGCAACTGTGGTAAAATTTATAAATCGAAGACTTCTTGATAGTTCCTTTGTCCAGAAACCAAGAGTTGTCTGAAATCTAATGGCTATCTCGAATAAAAGGTGATGGTTTAAAATTCATTTTATGATTCTTGTCAGTATCTTGTATAGAATGTATAAGGCAAGCTGTGATAATGTTACTGCGACTTGATATGTTGCTTTTTTTGAGTAAACTGCTTATTTTGTAATTGAATGAACTGATGAGTGTTTCTGCTAAATAATTTGTAATATACAACTTCCTGGTTGTACACTTTGCATTGACTACTGTGTATGACATATGAGATTTTGCATGTTGTGGATACTATTCAAAACTTATGTGATATGTTTGCACTATTAAAAATCAAATTGTGTTTTGATTATGTCAACTAAAGTTGAACTGGAAATCTTTAATGGTAAAGGAGACTTTAGTCTCTGGCGCCAGAAAATGCAAGCCCTTTTACTTCAACAAAAATGTGCAAAAGCCATTGATGAGTCATGTCCTGATGATATGGAAGAAACTAAGATAACTGAACTTGATGAAATTGCATGGATTTTTATATTCTTGCATTTGTTTGACAATTGTTAAGAGAGATTGGTAAGACAAAAACTGCTGCTGAGTTGTGGAAAAAAGTGGAAGATACTTATTTGAATAAAACTATGCCTAATAAAGTGTATCTTCTAAAACAATTTTTTGGTTTCAAATTGGACCTATCTCTTGATCTTGAGGTAAAAATTGATAGATTTAATAGATTATCTCGTGACCTAGCTGACTCTGATGAGAAACTCTCAAAAGATCAGTTGGCTGTGGTTTTGTTATATTCAATAAGTGATAAATATAGAGATGTTAAAAATGTTATTGAATATGGAAGGGAGATTCTACCTACTAACGTGATAATAAATGCATTGAGAAACAAAGAGTTAGAGTTAAATTCTGAAAAGAGAGAATCTGTTAGTGGTGAAAATTTGATGGTTGTCCAAACTTAATCCAAATCCAAAGATGGCCAATTTTAATAAGAAGCTTGGACACAAGAAGAAGGTGAACATTAAAGATAAAATGAAGAACAAGACTAAAGGTAAAAAAATGTTTTTACTATCTAGGTGAAGGTCATTTTATCAAAGATTTCCATAAGAGACTTAATGACTTGAAAAATAAGTCTGATAATGATGGTGGTGCTACCTTGGCTTATAAAAATGAGTACAATGTAGACAAAGTTTATGTTGCTACATATAGTTCACCTAGTCAGGAGTGGATCCTTGACTCAAGTAACACCTTTCATATGTGTCCTAAAAGAAAGTGGTTTACTGAGTTTGAAAATGTAAATGGAGGCCAAGTGTTAATAGGTAATCATATGTCATTTCAGGTGAAAGGAATAGGAACAATCACCTTAAGGTTTGGTGATAATAATGAATTGACTTTAGAAAAAACCAAGTATGTTCCTGACCTACAAAGAAATATCATATCCTTAGGTGTCCTAGATGACCTAAACTATAATATTGTGATTAACAAGGGATACATTAAAATCTTGAGGGGCTCTCAACTTGTTGCCGAAGCCCCCAAGAGACATGGGCTTTACATTTTACACACTCAAAACCTTTTTGACTCCGCATCAACAGCAATTTCTGCTTCCAATGATAAGTCACAACTATGGCATAAAATTTTAGGCCATATTAATGACAAAGGCTTGCATATTTTGAAAAAATAAGGTACCTTTGGTAAAGATATAATTGAGAAACTCAATTTTTGGGATTATTGAGGAAAACAAAATAGACTACTATTTCTGCCTGGGATGCATAAATTTGTGCCTATTCTTGAGTATTTGTAGAACCCCAAATAATTTTAAACACCTTAGTGGCACTAAGACGTGAATATTGGATGACTTAAGTATACTTCAGATTTTTAGTCTCATTTGAGACACATTTACGACATAGAAAACATTCGATTTGGAAAATAAGATCTAAAATAAAGTTGTAGCTCTTTGAGTTAATTTTCTAATGCACTTTGAATTACCTCAATCGGATATCGGGAGAAGAAGTTATGATAGAAATACTAAAGGTCGTACAGTATCAACCAAAGTACGCGGAATATGAAAAGTCAAATTTCCACATGATTTTCTAGCACCTTCTTAAACCTATAACTCCCACATAAATGACACCCATATTAATGAGTATTAGGCCCTTCACTTGCCCTTAAGTTGTGAGATTTTCACCTATAAATAGGCCCCAATGCATACACATTTTTCACACCAAGACAAAAGCTTCTAAGCATAAAAGAGAGTTTTCAAGTCTAGAAAAAAGAGAAATGAGAGGGAGGAAAATTAGTTTTTCCTAGAAGTTTTGGTGCTATCAAGAGGTGTTTTCCAAGGATTAATTCTCAACGGAGTGTTTTTTTTGAAACATCAAAGGAGTGCATTTTTCAACAAGGTTCAAAGCATCAATCAAGGTAGGTAGAGGCGCAAAGTGTTAATTCGTGTTAAGTTATAAGTTTCTAGCAAATGAAGATTTATGTTAATATTTGTATGTCTAATGATACCTCTGGTACGGCATACACCTCCATGTCTAATGGTACCTCCGGATACGGCATGTACTTCCGGTCGAGGCGTCGTGTTAAGTCATGAATCTACATGTTTGGGATTCTACCGAAAATCCTACTATGAAAAAGTTTCTAAAGTTACAGCTTTGAAATATATAACTTGATCACGAATGCACCAATGATATCTATTGAGTTTTTTTAACTCACGGGTTTAACCGCTTCTCTACAGATTGATATGATTCTTCCTTGGGCCTGGATGATGGAAAAGATGGAGAGTGGTGCAACGAGCCCATGGAAAACCTGGTGAACAAATTATTTAGATTTATTTTTGTGAACGTTTTCACTATTATTTCTTTAATGTATTTGAATCACGCTGAACGCGAGAACAAGTTGTGTTTTTTTCAAATAAATTACATTCTGTTATTTTTTTATTCAGTGTTTTATTTAAAGTATTCGAAAGATTGTTGTTAAAATTATCATTGTAAAAATTAAGCTTCCGCTAAAACATATTCTTCTATAACTAAACCACCGGTTAGTTAAGAAAAGTAAATAGCGTTTCGGTCCACAAGGGGTCGGGGCATTATAGAGTGGTATCAGAGCACGGTTTAGCCGGTTCTGTAGACCAAGTATTTTTTTAAAAAAAAAAAAGGGTTTAGCTGGTTCTGTAGACCAAGTATGTTTTTTAAAAAAAAAACGGTTTATTCGGTTCTGTAGACCAAGTATGTTTTTTTTTAAAAAAAAAAAGAAGAAAAAGTCTAAGATACTCCATGGCATCTTGCATCCATCCATCAGTCTCATCCTACGGCCCAGGTATGTTCAAAGTTAATGTTTTCATGAAAAGACTATGTTATGATGCTTTGCGATGCTGTGGTACAACTTATGCTTATTTTCAAAGATATACTATGCCAATTAAAAATGATTTGAAAGATGTGTTTTTTTTTCAAAAGATACGCATTGGGCTAGAATTTATAGGTAGAATGTTATGTAACAGTAGCCATTTTTCCAAGAGTAAAAAAAAAAAGTGTATGATATGTGAAAATGCAACAGATATGGCTCGTAGAATGGCTAGAGCATATAGAGGAGCATTGAACCATAGAATCGCCATTCAGTCCTATGAGAATTACGTGACTGATCTGCTCCATCCACTTGACGAACATATACATGATGTCTATGAGAGATGCATAATAACGGTGAATGCTGGAGTGGAGATAACGCATATTGAGGCTATAAATAACCTCATGCACTCCCTTCCACCTCAATGGGGAGATATGGGAGTCACAGTTAGGGATGTAATGCTAAAGGAACACCTAAATATATTTGAGTTTGAAGTGTATTGCCAATCACTCCTAGACCTATGGAGGGAAAACTGAGAACCTCAACCGGAGATAGTAATTGAACTTGATGAAGAAGAAGAGCCTGAAGAAGGGAATGATCCTGAGCCCGAGCCACAGGTTGAGATGGACATAGAATCCGGACCTGAGGCGGAAGACTCCTCTGGAGATGACGCTCCACCAAAGAAGATCCGTAGAACTTATAGGGATTAGATTTAGATCCTTGTAACAACTTCCTTTATGTCAAGAAATAAAACTTTATCTTCTTTGTTAGAACTTAAAGTATGAAACTAATAAGAACCACACGTTTTATCTAAAGGAAAATGGCCCACGCAAACCAAACCAACTTGATAAGAGATCTCCTCCAAGCGGTCCAAGACCTTGGTAGGCAAAACCCGAACCAGGTGCAACCCCTACCACTAGCTCCTAATGTTCCTCCAACCCATGCTTCAGTGGTCGAGCAATTTAGAAGACACAAGCCCCCTACCTTCAATGGAGGAGCTGATCCACTTGTAGCCTAAGAGTGGCTTCGCAACTTGAAGAGAATATTTCGATTAATAGGGTGCACGGATGCCCAGAAGGTCCAGTGTCCTGAGTTTATGTTTTTCGATGATGCAAGCCACTGCTAGGACTCGATGTCAAGGACGAGGACCCCAGAGTAACAAGCGGAATTGACTTGGGAGCGATTTAAAGAGGAAGTAATGGACAAGTATTTCCCACAATATTTGAGGGATCACAAAGAAAGTGAATTTCTCCAACTCAAGCAAAGGACTATGTCCCTGACTGAGTATGAATGGAAGTTTGACCTACTTTCAAGGTATGCTCCACATCTGGAGGATACGGAGGACAAGAAAGTCAGGAGGTTTGAACTAGGGTTGAACTCAGACATAAGCATGATACTTATGTCCCATCGTTTCACCTCATACCATGAAATGCTGGAAAGAGCTCATGCTATCTGGTACCAGAAGACTAGCATCGAGCAATAGAGTCAACTGTTCAATCAACCGGATAATGCAGTATGGGTAAAAGGAAATAGAATGGCTAGGACAAGGGAAAGGGTAAGTGGCAGAACAAGAAAGCTAATGGCGGAGCCAATACTAACAAGAGCATTGTGCCAGTTATAGAGCCATGTTCTAAGTGTGGAAAGATGCATCGTGGCGTGTGTTTACAAGGGAAGAATGTCTGTTTCAGATGTGGCAAGCCAGGGCATATTTTTAAGGATTGCCCCACATTTACCCCTAAGAAGGATGATAACAATGACCAGAACCAGAAAGGGAGAGCACAAGTTTTTGCAATGACTCAGAAAGATGCAAAGGAAAACTCGAACGTCATAGCAGGTACTTTATTGATAGCCCATATGCCTGCTTATGTATTGTTTGATTCAGGAACCACACACTCCTTTGTATCGACAACTTTTATGGCTAAATTTAGTATTACCTGTGATAAGTCGGAAGGTACATTAGAGGTTAGCATTCTTTCAGGCAACCCTTTGAGTACTGATAGAATAGCCAAATCAATACGTATTGAAGTTGAGGGAAAACCAATGGAAGCGAACCTATACATGATAGAAATGAAGGATTTTGATATAATACTAGGCATGGATTGGTTGGGTTGTAATTACGCCACCATCCGATGTAAGGAAAGGGAGCTATAATTTCAAAAACCAGGTGAGGAACCATTTTCGTTCCTTAGAATGAAGACGAAGCCCCTTATTCGACTAGTGTCGGCTTTACAAGCTGAGAAGATGTTGAGAAAAGAAACATTTCAAGGATATTTAGTAAACATCTCAGGAGGGAAACAGGAGACGATAAAGGTTGAAGACGTACCAATAGTACGGGAATTCCTAAATGTGTTTCCAAAAGATCCATCTGGTATTCTACCAGATAGGCAAGTGGAATTCACCATAGACCTAATTCTCGGAGTGGCGCCAGTGTCAAAAGCCCCATACCAAATGGCCCCGAAGGAACTACAAGAGTTAAAGAAGTAGTTGCAAGAACTCCTAGATATGGGCTTTATATGGTCAAGTGTATCTCCATGGGGTGCGACGGTGTTGTTCATGAAGAAAAAGGATGGAAGCATAAGGATGTGCATCGATTATAGGGAGTTAAATCGATTAACTATCAAGAATAAATACCCACTCTCGAGAATCGAGGATCTGTTAGATCAACTGAAAGGAGCTAAGGTATTTTCCAAGATCAACTTACGATCGAGATACCATCAATTGAAAATAAAGTCAAAGGATATACCCAAGACAGCTTTCAGAACTCGTTATGGACACTACAGTTTACAGTGATGTCGTTTGGGCTAACCAATGCACCTGCAGCGTTCATGGACTTGATGAATCGTGTATTTCATTAGTACTTGGATAAATTTGTCATAGGCTTCATTAATGACATTCTGATATATTCCAAGAGTAAGAAGCAGCATGAAGAGCACCTAAGAATAGCATTAGAGGTATTACGCAAGGAAAAGCTGTATGCCAAATTCAACAAGTGTGAGTTCTGGCTTGAACAAGTTGGATTTCTTGGACATATAGTCACTGCCCAAGGGATTGAGGTAGATCAAGTGAAAGTGGAAGCAGTAACCAACTGGAAAGTACCAACTAATGCTGGTGAGGTACGGAGCTTTCTAGGATTAGCAGGATATTATCGGAGATTCATAGAAGGATTCTCCAAAATAACTGGACCAATGACGTAGCTTACAAGGAAGGGAGTAAAATTCCAATGGACGGATAAATGTGAACAAAGTTTCTAAGAACTTAAACAGAGGTTGATATCAGCACCCGTGTTAACAATACCTGAGGGTACGGAAGGGTTTGTTATACAGTGATGCATCCAAGCAAGAATTGGGATGTGTGCTGATGTAGAATGGAAAAGTGATAGCCTATGCATTAAGACAATTGAAGAAACATGAGCAGAACCACCCGACGCATGATTTAGAACTTACGGCAGTAGTACACGCCTTGAAGATGTGGCGACACTACTTGTATGGAGGGAATTGCGATATCTACACAGATCACAAGAGTCTAAAATATTTATTCACATAGAAGAAATTGAATATACGACAAAGACGATGGTTGGAATTGGTGAATGATTACGATTGCACTATCTATTACCATCTAGGTAAGGCCAATGTTGTGGTTGACGCCTTAAGTAGAAAATAAATGGGACAGTTGGCGTCACTACCCACTTTTCAAATGGAGTTAGTCAAGGACTTGGTAAAGTTGCAGATCGAAGTGGTTACCATACCAGGACAAGTCACTGCTCGTCTAACAGCTTTGATAATTCGACCCACTCTTAAAGATCGAATTATAGAGACACAAGGTAATGACCCATTCTTGTTGAAAAATGACCCATTCTTGTTGAAAATCAAGGATGAAATTGGTACTGATAAGAAAAAGGATTTTGGAATAGTTTCAGATCAGGCACTGATGTTTAAGGGGAGAATTTGTATGCCTAAGGATAAACCCTTCAGAAATGTGATATTGAAAGAGGCCCATTCCACCCCGTACACCGCACATCCCGGTGGTACGAAAATGTATCGAGACCTCCTAGATACATTTTGGTGGATAAATATGAAAAGAAGTATAGGGTTGTACGTGGAAAAGTGGATGGTATGTCAACAGGTTATGGCAGAACACCAAAGACCGGCTGGATTGTTAAATCCACTGGACATACCTGAATGGAAATGAGAAAATATCACAATGGACTTTGTGGTTGGATTCCCGAAGTCAGCAAGAGGAAACAACGCTGTATGGGTAATAGTGGATCGATTAACAAAATCAGCTCATTTTCTTCCAGTGAAAATGACATTCAGTTTAGACCAATTGACACAATTGTACATTAAGGAGGTTGTGAGATTACATGGCGTACTTGTGTCCATTGTGTCTGACAGAAACCCAAGGTTCACGTCCAAATTTTGGAAAAGACTACAAGAAGCTATGGGAACGAAGCTGAACTTTAGTACAACATATCACCCTCAGTCCAATGGTCAATCTGAAAGGACCATCCAAACTTTGGAAGACATGCTGAGAGCATGTGTTTTGGATCTAGGGGGTAGTTAGGAGTCATACATACCCCTAGTAGAATTCACATATAATAACAGCTTCCAAGCAACTATCGGGATGGCACTGTACAAAGCTCTCTATGGTAAAAGATGTAGGTCCCCTGTTCATTGGGATGAAGTTAGGGAGAAAAGAGTGTTGGGACCAGAAATAATTGACTGATAGTTGAGGCAATCGATAAGATCCATGCAAAGATAAAGGCAGCACAGGATCGACAGAAGAGCTATGTGAATACAAGGAGGAAGGATTTAGAATTCAAAGTTGGAGAAAAAATGTTTCTGAAAGTGGCATCGATGAAAGGTGTACTTAAGTTTGGCAAGAAAGGAAAGCTACGACCCCACTATATCGGACCATTCAAGATACTTGATAGGGTCGGAAATGTAGCCTATCGGTTAGCTCTCCCACCTGGGTTATCGACAGTGCACAACGTGTTCCATGTATCAATGATCAAGAAATACATGCATGATCCTAATCAGTTTGTGGAAGTACAAAAGGACTTATCCTATGAAGAGGTACCAATTAGGATATTGGATCGAAAGGTGCATAAACTAAGGAACAAAGAAACTTAATTGGTCAACATACAATGGAATAATCATGAAATAGAAGAGGCCACTTGGGAAGGGGAAGAGGAAGCCAAAAACAAGTGTCCAACACTATTCGCCCAATCAGAAGCTAAATTTCGAGGACGAAATTTTAATTAAGGTGTAGGGGATATAGAACCCCAAATAATTTTAAACACCTTAGTGGCACTAAGACATGAATATTGGATGACTAAAGTATACTTCAGATTTTTAGTCTCATTTGAGACCCATTTACGACATAGAAAACATTCGATTTGGGAAATGATATCTAAAGAAAAGTTGTAGCTCTTTGAGTTCTTTTTAACGCACTTTGAATTACCTCAATCGCATAGCGGGAGAAGAAGTTATGATAGAAATACTAAAGGCTGTATAGTATCAACCGAAGTATGCGAAATATGAAAAGTCAAATTCCTACACGATTTTCTAGCACCTTTTTAAACCTATAACTCCCACATAAATGGCACCCGTATTAATGAGTATTAGGCCCTTCACTTGCCCTTAAGTTGTGAGATTTTCACCTATAAATAGGCCCCAATGCATACACATTTTTCACACCAAGACAAAAGCTTCTAAGCATAAAAGAGAGAGTTTTCAAGTCTAAAAAATGATAAAGGAGAGGGAGGAAAATTAGTTTTTCCTAGAAGTTTTGGTGCTATCAAGAAGTGTTTTACAAGCATCAATTCTCAACGGAGTGTTTTTTTTTAAACATCAAAGGAGTGCATTTTTCAACAAGGTTCAAAGCATCAATCAAGGTAGGTAGAGGTGCAAAGTGTTAATTTGTGTTAAGTTATAAGTTTCTAGCAAATGAAGATTTATGTTAATGTTTGTGTGTCTAATGGTACCTCAGGTACGACATACACCTCCATGCCTAATGGTACCTCCGGGTACGATATGTACTTCTGGTCGAGGCGTCGTGTTAAGTCATGACTCTATGTGTTTGAGATTCTACCGAAAATTCTACTATGAAAATATTTCTAAAGTTACAGCTTTGAAATGTATAGCTTGATCACGAATGCACCAATGATATCTATAGAGTTTTTTTAACTCACGGGTTTAACCCCTTCTCTACAAATTGATATGATTCTACTTTGGTCCCGGATGATGGAAAAGATGGAGAGTGATGCAACAAGCCCGTGGAAAACCCGGTGAACAAGTTATTTAGATTTATTTTTGTGAACGTTTTTACTGTTATTTCTTTAAAATATTTGAATAACGCTGAACGCGAGAACAAGTTGTGTTTTCTTCAAATAAATTACGTTTCGTTATTTTTTTATTCAGTGTTTTATTTAAAGTATTCGAAAGGTTTTTGTTGAAATTATCACTGTAAAAATTAAGCTTCCACTAAAACATATTCTCCTATGACTAAACCACTGTAAAAATTAAACTTCCACTAAAACATATTCTCCTATGACTAAACCACCGATCAGTTAAGTAAAGTAAGTAGCGTTCCGATCCACAAGGGGTCGGGGTGTTACAGTATTTGCATGCTGATCCTTGGGGACCAACTTTTATGCCCATACATACTGGTTTCAGATTTTTCCTTTTAATCATAGACGATTTTTCTAGGAAAAACTAGCTCTTTCTACTTAAACATAATTCTGACACTTATAATGCTTTTAAAGAATGGAAAATCTTGATTGAAATTCAAATAAATAAAAAGATTAAAGTGTTGAGGACTGATAATGGGCTGAAATTTTGCAATTATGAATTTGATGAATTTTGCAAAGAGCATGGTATTCTTGGACACAGAACAGTGACACACAACCTACAACAAAATGGCTTGGCTGAAAGAATGAACCAAACTATTGTTGAAAGAGTTAGATGTATGTTACTAGGTTCTGGTCTTCCCAAGTTATTCGAGGAGAAGCTACAAAAACTGCTAGTTATCTCATAAATAGAAGCCCCACTAGTGTTATACAATTCAAATCGCCTGAAGAAATTTGGACAAGGAAACCTATAGATTTGAGAAATCTAAAAATATTTGGTTGTGCAGTATTTGCATACCAATCTGAAGGAAAACTTGAACCTAGAGCCCTAAAGTATGTTTTCTTGGGCTATGATGAAAGAGTGAAGGGGTATAGATTTTGCGTAAAAGAGACCAAAGGTTATAAGATCATTTTGAGTAGAAATGTGGTGTTTAATGAATCTGATATACCTTGTTTGAAATCTGAAAATAACATAACTAAATCTGGTCAGAATGAAAATGAAGGAAGGGAAATTGAAATTGAGGTACAGCAAGTTGATAATGAATTACTACAACCTGATCAGATTGAAAATTCTAAAATTGTGGTTCAAAATACTGATGAAACTGATCTGAATGAATCTGATTTTGAAGTAAATAAACCTTTAAATGATTATCAATTTGCTTGAGATAGAGAAATGAGACAAATAAGACCACCTGTTAGGTTTGATGATGAAATGTCCCTTCTTACTATTCAGGGGTTCATTGCGAATGAACCCGAGTCCTATAAAAGATGCTATGAGTAGTAAGGACTCTAAGCATTGGCTTGCTGCAATGCATGATGAGATGGAATCTTTGAGAAAGAATAAAATTTCGACCTTAGACAAGAGACCTAAGGGAAAGGGAGTTATAGATTGCAAGTGAATCTATAAGATCAAAAGAGATGAAAAAGAAGAGAATGACATTAGATATAAGGCAAGACTTGTGTCTAAGGATTTTGCTCAAAAGGAGGGGATAGAGTTTAATGAAATATTTTCCACCGTTGTAAAATTTACGACTGTTAGAGTCATACTTGCCCTTGATCTCAATTTAATTGGGAATTGGATCAATTAGATTGCAAAACTGCGTCTTTAAATGTAGTCTTGAAGAAACCATTTTTATGAAGCAACCTAAAGGTTTTGAAGTGAATAAAAATTATGACTTAGTACGTCTTCTTAAAAAGTCACTTTATGGTTTAAAACAAGCTTCAAGACAATGGTACAAGAGATTTGACACTTTTGTGCTTGGACTTGGTTTTAAAAGAAGTAATTTCGATACTTGTCTTTATTGTAAAGGAAACGGAGGTGAGAATTCACTCTATCTTTTACTTTATGTGGATGACATGATTTTGGCTATTCATGAGATAAAGGAAATAGAGTTAATTAAAGACAAATTAAAATCTAAATTTGGAATAAAGGACTTAGGTCTTGTTAGAAAAAATTTAGGTATCGAAATTAAAAGAAATAGAAGAGAGGGCATATTAATCTAAATAAAAAATCTTATGCTTTGAAAATACTTGAAAGATTTGCAATATCTAATGCTAAAAGTGTGAGTTTACCTTTAGCAAATCACTTCAAATTATCTAATGACCAGTCTCTCAAAAATGAAGAAGAGTTTAAAAGAATGGCTAGAGTGCCATATTCTAATACTGTGGGGTCAGTTATGTATCAAATGATCTATTCTAAGCTTGATTTGGCATTTGCAATAAGTGTATTGAGTAGATACATGTCCAATCCTGGTGAGGTTCATTGGAAAGCTATAAAGTGGCTGCTAAGATATATAAAAGGAACTTGTGACCTAGGAATTGAGTATAAAAAACAATCTTAAGGTGTTACACAGATTCTGATTAGGCAGGCGATAGGGACAATAGAAAATCAACTTCTGCCCATGTGTACACTTTATGTAATTCCTGTATAAGCTGAAAATCACAATTGCAAAAGATTGTTGCTTTATCTTCAACTGAAGCTGAATATACAGCTGTAACTGATGCTATTAAAGAAAGAATTTGGTTAAAAGGACTTTTAAATGAATTTGGTTTCATAAATGATGTTGTTTTGCATTCCGATAGTCAGTCTACTATATATTTGAGTAGAAATCATGTGCTACATAATCGATCAAAACATGTTGATGTGAAATTTTATTTCATTAGAGATGTAATTTCTCAAGGTGTTGTTAAACTTGGAAAAATTTTCTATACAATTTAATTCTGCTGATGTTGGAACTAAAGTGTTGCCTTTAAACAAATTTCTGGAATGTTTAAAACAACTAAATATTAACGTTTGCTGATTTATATATTAGGTAAGTGCAAATGATACCATGTCTGGAGAAGTTATTGCACAAAATAGGAATCATTGTACCAAGGTGGAGATTGTGAGGAAATGTGGCACAATGATGTGGCTATCTTGACATGCTGACTGGACCAGCTGTTCATGTACTTTGACTGGCTTCTCTACTAAATGAAAGTGAATCGTGCAGGCTGAAACAAAAACTGATGGTTTTGAATTAAAAACGTGTTTTTCCAACAATACATTTTTACTAATGGGCTGGAAAAATTTGATGATGACAAGTGTCACCTTCATGGCCATTGGATAGAGACATTCTAGAGACTTCCTAAATACGGGTCTCTTGAGTCTAGGGTTGGCAGATTTTTCATTTTCTCTTCATCTCATGGTTTTTCTCTCTCAAAGTGGCTGAAGAATAATCTTCATATTTTCTAAGTACCATATTTTTCCTTCACAAATTTGTGTAGAAATCATTTAGTTGTTGATTCTATTTTGTGAAATCGTGTAATACTTATCTTGGGTGATTTGCATACGGACCGATTTCACAGTACTATTCTTGAGTGAATTGTTGAGGCAATATTGTGAGGGTTATCGGTAATCTTGAGTGATTTTTGGCTTGGGACTCAGATCTGTAACTATTGGACGGTTCACGATTCTAGTTAATGCATTGAATTCTTCCGGTGGTGGAAGCACAAAAGGGGATTAGGAACTTCGGTTATGAACCTCTTGCCTTAGGGCGAAAAATATCGTGTTCTTTACATTACTTTCAGTTTATTTTTGTGCATTATTAATTCTGGTTTTGTTGATTAAAGTGGCTAATAATTTGTGAACTACTCGTTACACGTAGTAAATTTAGCTTTACATCTCCCTTTTTTTTGCGGTCCCAAAATAAGCTAAAACATTATTATATTAATAGAAGACAACACAAGAAAATATAGACATTCTTAAAATGTCTAATTTCTTGATTTTTCCGGTAGCCAAATCCTAACTGTATAAGTAACATAAAAAATTAAGTCTTGAAAAAAGAAATGTACAAGTCAACAGAAAGAGGTGAGTAACGTAAAAAATTAATAAAAATACTATCGATCAGCCAAGTAATTAATAATTAAAAAAGTCAATTAGATAAAAACCCAAAACAAGAAGACTAGAAAATGAAGCATACCCAAAGTAAATCAAACCTATAGAAGGTCACAAATCATTCTCCAATTGCATCAAAAATGAACTTTAAAAAAAAAAAAAAGAAAGAAAGAAAGAAAGAAAGAAGAAAAGAGGCCCACTCACACAGCGGCGGGACTGGCAGGCGGGAAGTGGCGGACGATGAAAGCTCGCCACTCGGTAGCAGTAGGTCACAGACTCTTCAGTGGCAGAGCCGCCCGGGTGGGAGATATAGGGTCTAGTTTGCGCCTTTGTGTGTTTTTGCAAAGTTCAATTTGTCATATCAATGGGAGCTGGGACACTGGATACAATACAAAGCAGCAGTGGATATTGTGCCTAATTTGAAAAAGGGAAAAATTCATATATGCCTATAAAGAAACAACAAATTCTTTTTTTACTATTATATATACATTAACATATTGGTTAGGTCAAAAATTTTGGTAAATGCTATAATAGCGATATATATTCTAATTGACAACACATGATGTTATGTACCAGTATTAAGGTTGTGTGTGTGTGTGTATATAGAACTGATTTGTTGTTGACAACTTTGATCAATATGTAGAAATGGCTTCTCCGATCATAGCAACTTACGTTGTATACTATATTGTTGTTTGGATGCAGATAGGGACTCAGTGAACGTATGTGTAACCGAGAACATTTGAACTTTTCATGTCTAGGGGATTCAAGTACGTGGCTCTCATTGAGATGATATCAACGGAGGTGAAGCTGAAAATGAAGGATCTGTGGCTAAGGGCATATACACTTGGTGTTGATATTGAGCATGTGTCTAACATGTATGCTGCTGAATCTGTAAATGAATTGTACACAATAACCAGAATTTTTAAGTAGTCGCGATTGCCATCGGGAAAGGTCTTGGCTTTCTGTGCGGAAGAACTTAAAACTGCTTACCTTTTTTTTCACCTTCAAAAATTCTCAGAATTGTTAGTGATTTTCAGATTATCCAATGAGAAGTGAATTCTCTTATCCTTAAATCTTAGTCATATCCACAAATCTAATTCTTTGCAGTTGTTCGCTTTAAAAGATCATGTGGGACCCCTTTGATTGTCACGTGGCTTGGTCATACAGTGAAGATCTTGCCTTCGTGGAATCTCCTTCATCCAGTCATAAATATTTAATATACCGTTTGGATTGTATCCTGCATCAACAAAATATTTAAAATTGACATATGTTAAGAGTTTATACATTACAAACAAAGGGCAGAAAAACAGTAAGTTTAGGCAATGAGTACTATTTTACTGAATCCTACTCTTCTTTTATTACATTAGGATATCGAGAAATGTCTAGTGAGGAACCACTTTTTGGCAAACAACCAAATGACGACTTCCAACATGACCACACATACAATGAAATAGAAAGCTAGAGTTCAAATACTTGGTTGAGCATTCTAAACCATATGGAAAGGACGCCCATTAGCGCTAAGAGAGCTTAACAAAGCCTACGTTTCATCAGATAACCAAATGAATGTTCATTTTGACACGAAATTTTAATAATGTTTTGAAGCAGACTTGATAATCAAAAGAGTTTAGAAACAAGGAAAAAAAATTAAAAAAAGATCGACAATTTGACTTGTGCAGATCCTAGATAAAATTATGATCAAACCACTCGGACAAAAATGGCATATTTTTTTTTTCATTTTAATACTCTTTTGGACAAGCACGGAAAGCAACTACGGGTGCAAAATGGGCAGGTTCTAGCATCTACCTGGCCACCTTCTGTTATGTATACAATAGATGTTTGGAAATGTAACAATTTCTCACCAAAAGATCAATCAAAATTATATGAGAGAGGGAGTCAATAAATAGATGTATTCAACATAGGAAAGAGAGATCTCACTGCCACAATGATCGTCTTAGTCTCTCAAACTTCAACTTCTATATGCAGGAAAATAATTTTTGTGAAATCACTCCAGTAAATGAACTTCTTTGTATATCCCCCTGTAAATGGTAATGCACTGCATCCTACTAAAATGAGAAATTTGTTGACTGGTAGAAATTATTTTTGCATACAATCTTGACAGCTAGAATTGAAATATAACTACGTTCAGAATTTTTGACATAAAAACAATTTTAGTTTGCTCTGAAATTAAACTTGATATAATTGAGAAAGAAACTTCCAGCCACATATCTCTGATATTAAACTTGATAAAATTGTTAAAAATGTACAGTGAAAATAGAATAAGAAAATTTCGAAACCTTTCCTATCTTTTTCTCTGTTGTTCCTTTGCTTTTTTTCCTATTGCTATTTTTTCTTCTTTATGTCCATCAGATTCATACTATTCTTCCAGTGCTGAACTGAAACAAACCCAAATAAAATAAATGAACTTGTGATGAGGGAAACATACTGAAATGGATTTAAACAAATGCACACTCGTCACATTTTCTCTGATAGTTAAAAAAATAAAAATAAAAAAGATAGAAACTGCTAATCAAGAGCTGCCATTACAGTCCCAAAAAACACAACCTGTCATCGAGGCTGTTCAAGAGCATTATTCACATTCTCATGAGTATCTTCAAATAACATAATTGTGATCTATGATTTGAGTGTACAATATTAGTGAAATAAAATAACTCAGTTTCCAGTCCATGTGATGTGATCTGGAGAAGTTTTATTTTGGTCCAATTTCTTATTTTTGGTAATTTAGATATTTTAGGACTCTATTTTCTGTTTTACTAGATTTCTAGGTATTCTATGATTTTATTCCATTTAAACTTTATTCTAGGTTTTTTTAGCATAAATAGATTTATTTATCTACATTGTAAAAGAAGACTTTTGAGATTAAATTAATGGAGATTTTCTCTGAAGGCTTCATGTTTTGAAAATTATTGAATTTATAGGGATGATTTCTCGTGGCGTTCAACCAATCGAAGTGAGATTCGTGGGTTGTGTAATCACGGGGTCGAGGTATTCTTGTAATTGCTTTTGTTTCTTGGTTCATTTAATTTTCAGGTCAATCTTTAAATATCTTGATTATATTCATTAAATTGTGTGATTAAGAGGTCTACATGTCCTATTAACTGTGTGGGTTGTTTAATCCGTCGTTTTTGAGTCAAAATCCATAAACCTTATTGTTTGAAACTTTCTTGGGTCCGATTTCATTCTTCTGTAGGTTCCGTAGTGTTCATTGCTACTTGGGTTCGCATCAGGTGGTATTAGAGCTTGGACTCCAACAACTAAAGGTTATATCCCTTTGTTTTTGTGTTTGAGTTTTTGTTCTTTTGTTTTCCGCATTTTTCTTCGTGTTTCCCGTTAGTTTTGAGTCTTAGATCTAAAATTTTAGGTAGTTTAATTGTGTTTGTGTTTTTCCCCAAAAAAAAAAAAAATCTTTTCTAAATCCTTTTGTGTCCAATTCAAATTTGTCTTGAGTCATTTGGGTCAGAAAATCTCACTTGGTTTGAATTCTGCGAGAATAACTCCTGGTTGAGTTTTCATTGTTTTTAAAGCGCTTTGGAGAAAGTTTGAGTGGTAAAATTGTGAGGCAGAAAATAAATTGAGGGTTAAAAAAATGTTGAAACGGTTTGAGATGCTGATTGAGAATATGGAAAATAAGATGGATATAATTGATTTGAAATTGGCTAAGTTACATAGGGATCAATGTGATGAGGTGTAAAATGATAGGAGATGGGAGACTAGAACTAAAATGTGTGATGCATATGGACATGGTTGTGGTATTAATGGGGTACGAGGATTGAGGAATAAATATGATAGGTTTGAAGGAAGGGATATGAGAGATCGGCATGAATGGGTATTTAAGGAGACGCCTAGGAAATATTAGGAGGATTATCTAGTGGAAAAGAAAACATCCCTTGCTAAGTGTGAGGGTAGTACATCAAGTAAAAGTGTTGGGTTGGACTATAAACAGGAATTCTCTGAATTCTCGACATTCTTAGGTCTCAAATTAATCATCCGAAGGAACGGAAGGAACAAGAGAGTAAAAGAGAAATTAGTGGGGTGGTTGATTGTGAGAAAAAAGAAGATGAGCCACAAGAAAGTGAAAAGAAAATAGAAAGTGAAAGGGGAGAAGTGGAGTCATGGAATGAAAATGAAATAGAGTCTTTGGAGATCGAAAAGGAGTTGAGAGTGAACTTGCATGAAGAAAAAGTTAAAATTGAGGAGGCGTTGGTGAACACTAACATTTCCCTCCCTATTTTTGCTAATTCTATTTTGCACGTTAACAAAGATTCGATTCTAGAAATTTATCAGATTGGAATCCGTTACAATCAGGGTATTAATTACCAAATGGTGGATACAATTCAACAACTACCATATCCTAGTTTCGACATCACTATATTACTGGAGATTGATTTTGTTATCCCTGAGGAGATAAAGAAATTTCAAAAGCAATGAAAGGAATTAATATGCAAGGAGTTGAGTTACAAAGTCGATATGTAGGGAAACATGCATCCAGTGGAAGTAATATTGTCACCATCACCTGGGCCGATTAAAGCATGGACAATGAACGGTGATTTATCTGCTGAAATCATTCTTGGAGCATCCCAAAATGGCAAAAAGAAACCATCAAGGCGTACATACTTTGATCTATGTAAGGGTGATTGGGTCTACATTCAAAAAAGGAGAGTTCGAGGTCAAAAGAGGTCCAAATTGCATCCGAGAGGTGATGGGCCATTTCATTTGCTTGAGTTGATTGAAAGTAAATGCTATAAATTGGATTAGGATTCTAGGACGAATCCTCTTGAAGAGGGAGGGTCTGATGTGATCTGGAGAAGTTTTATTTTATGGGCCGATTAAAGCATGGACAATGAACGGTGATTTATCTGCTGAAATCATTCTTGGAGCATCCCAAAATGGCAAAAAGAAACCGTCAAGGCGTACATACTTTGATCTATGTAAGGGTGATTGGGTCTACATTCAAAAAAGGAGAGCTCAATGTCAAAAGAGGTCCAAATTGCATCCGAGAGGTGATGGGCCATTTCATTTGCTTGAGTTGATTGAAAGTAAATGCTATAAATTGGATTAGGATTCGAGGATGAATCCTCTTGAAGAGGGAGGGTCTGATGTGATCTGGAGAAGTTTTATTTTGGTCCAATTTCTTATTTTTGATAATTTAGATATTTTAGGATTCCATTTCCGATTTTACTAGATTTCTAGGTATTCTAGGACTTTATTCCATTTAAACTTTATTCTAGGTTTTTTTTAGTATAAATAGGTTTATTTTTCTACATTGTAAAACAAGACTTTTGAGATTAAATTTGAGATTAAATTAATGGAGATTTTCTCTGGAGGCTTCATGCTTCAAAAATTATTGAACTTATCGGGATGATTTCTCGTGGCTTTCAACCAATCGAAGTGAGATTCGTGGGTTGTGTAATCACGGGGTCAAGGTATTCTTGTAATTATTTTTGTTTCTTGGTTCATTTAATTTTCGGGTCAATCTTTAAATTATCCGGATTAGATTTATTAAATTGTGTAATTAAGAGGTCTACATGTTCTATTGACTGTGTGGGTTGTTTAATCCATTGTTTTTGAGTCAAAATCCATAAACCTTATTGTTTGGAACTTTTTTGGGTCCGATTTCATTCTTTTGCGTGTTCCGTATTGTTAGTTGCTACGTGGGTTCACATCACTATGGTATTTACACGATGTTTGAACTAGGAAATATCCAATCCTTTATGACATACCAAGGTTTTAGTTCATGATTTTCCTAGAATTAAGTTCCTAGCCATCCTAGTTTTTTGGGTACATTTATCTGCATGCTCGCTCAAATCTTGAATGGTTTTCATAAATCCATTCACCTTCTTTTGAATCTCCTCCACTGCAATAACCACTAAACCCTCCTTCCTCGTAGCGAAATCTACACACTCAATAACTCCTTAATCTCAATCTGAAACCTGTTAACATCCATTCTCTTGATAACAATCCCAGTGCGCATTAAAGTAATTATATCCCTTTTCCCTCTTAAATCCATCTCATGCTACTTAAAAATCGAGTTGAGCCATTGCCCTATTGTCCCTGAAGGCACACCAACTGCTACAGCCAGAGCTGCCACTATAGGCGGGGCGATGGCTACAGCTGCCACCACTGAGCATATCAAGACCGAGGCAAATGCACCAATAGATATCACATTAGAGACTTTCCTCCTTACCTTCATTTTCCTCAACTTCTTGTCTAATTTTCTCTTCTTTGTTTCCAATTTCTCTGTCATAAAATCTTGTTGCTTATAAATCGAGTTAAATAGTTCCAAGAACTCTATAAAGGGATACACTGCCGCCTTTAAATTCCTTAGTTCCTCTAAAGTTCTCAGATAAATTTTCACACACCCTTCACCCTAATTACTATAATCTTCTTCCTCAAATACTCAAAGAGCTACATTCATTATCAGCTCGATATGACCATCATGCTCAAGACAGACATCAAGGGCAGTACTGGATTTTAAAGTTAGAAGACTTTTTTGGGAATAATCATCAACAAGATTCGATAATTCGATACTGTCTTTCTCATTTTCGAGATTTTTTTAACACTTTTGGATCTATTTCAATAAGGTATTTAGTGACTTCTAGGATAGAGTCGAGGGAGAGGGAGGGAATTAGATAGCCAATGGTTATAGCTTTCATGGCCTTGCTAGTGCGAACCTAGATGGTCAAGTCGAATGTCCTGACAGCGGTATCGGCTTGGCCCACAGCTTCATAAGAGCTCAGATGGGATTCTCGAAAGTCGTCCCTGTGTTGGAGCTGGAGGGCATTTGAGCTTCTGGCTTCCTCCAATACTAGTAGCCCGAGCGACCATATGAGGTTGTTGTAGTTGTATTGCTCAGTTCTGATTATTATTTGATTGCTCACTTTGACAAATTCTTGAATTTTACTTACTTTTAACAAGGAAACTATGCTATAATTGTTCAGTTCATGGACATTCTAACCTAATTGATTTTATTGGCATCTAGGTTGGTATGGACAAGGATCTTTCTTTGTCATTGCTATTATTGAAGTGTTGTATCTTTTGTTGTGGCAAATATTACGGCGATGTGGAAATTGTTCTTCTTTAGTCTTGTCTTAACTTCGATCATCTGATCGTCGGCTTGTATTCTCTGAAAGTCATCCAAAGGCATGTGTTGGGTTTTTTGATACCGATTAATTCAAGCGATGATTTAAAATAGTTGTCGAATTATTTATCGACACCATGGACTTAGCTCGGTTCGGAGACGAACTACACTTTTGGATGGCTCGATTTTGGGTTGGATGATTATTTGGTTAGTTAGACCATTTAGTGATTAATATGGAGTTGAATCTGTGTGTAATCCCTTCTGCATGTATGTGGTCACTTAATTTTGTTGCAATGTTGATGTTAGACTTTCAAAATGTTTGATGTGTGTAATTGCATGAATTAGAGTGACTTATTACTTTGTGTAATATGTTTACATGCATAGTGGGTTAAGTTTTGTAGCGTACTCTATTTGCTCTGTGAGTGGTGTGAGAGTGTGGTAGTGAGAAGAAAGTTGGGCAGCCACTTCTCTCTTTTATCTTTGTGAGCCTGTGTGGTTTATGAGATTATGTGAGACAACCATGTTAGGGTTATATTCTTCCTCTTTGTGAGTGTTGTGAAGTAACTGACTCTTTCTTCAATTTTTTCTTTGTGAGTGCCTCCTTCGCCATTTTCTTTGTGAATTTTTTGGATCTTTGGTGATTGGAGAACCTTTGTGGTCACCGAAAGGTCTTGTTTTGCCACAGTGAGTTTATGATGCATTAGCAGTGAGTTGGATGTCTTCTGATAATGTGGAGTATAGATGCCTATAGGTGCAATGGTGATATGCACGGGGGATGTGGAGTGTGATATTTGGATCATGAGTGGAAATGTGATCAAATGTGTAGAATCCTTTATCTGTGAAAGAGACCCTGATCAGGTGGAGTGTGAGAGAGGCACTTCTATCATTTCTATAAGGTGGAGTCCCATTATCCACGTAGATTGGGAGAAGGGATGTGGTGATAGAGGATTATCCCAAGAGCTTAGGATCTATTATGACTTACCAGTTAAACATGAGTTGAGTGATTGGTTTAGTGAGTATGGTGGGCGATGAGAGGAAATATGTGTTCTCGAGGTGGGAGTAACACGGAATGGGATAGGATAAGTGTGGTGAGATCTTCCATGAGGTCATTTATGCATTTGTTGCATATGTACGTGACCGTGGTTTGATTAACTAGGTGTTAATCTGTGATTCCGTGTGAACGTGATTTTGGAAAGATCTCTGTGTGTGTTATCCTATATATCTTCATCGTATGATTGTTTGTCCATTGTGAATACTTGTTTCTACTTGGGTATTTTTTACCTTTGCCCTGAGAGTACATGGAGCAAGTATGGTATGTGTTTCGATTTGAAACACGAGGTAAGATCTGTTATTCCTATTTTAATGGATTACCTTGATTGTACAAGTATAAACTGTGTGTTTTGGTTGCTTGCAGATTATTGGGCATCAATGTGGAGATTGTTGGGTTTTTTGATACCCAATAATTCAGGCGATGATTTAAAACAGTTGTCGGATTATTTATCGACACCATGGACTTGGCTCGACTCGGAGACGAACTACACTTTTGGATGGCTCGATTTTGAGTTGGATGACTATTTGGTTAGTTAGACCATTTAGTGATTAATATGGAGTTGAAAATTAGCCCATTAGTTTAGGTTAATTGGTAGCCCTCTTAATGAACCCTAGGCCCAATTGGAGTGACATAAACTAACATATATATATGTATTTATCTCCCAGCCGTTTTGTGTGTGTGTGTGTGTGTGTGTGTGTTGTAGCAATGGAGATGAGAGTTGAGAGAAGAGAGGCAGTCGAGAGAGAGGGAAGCCATGTGAGGTTGTGAGTGAGATTCAATCATTGTGATATCTTTGTCTTCCTCTCCATACCTTTGTGGATTGCTATCACCACCACCCTTCCCCTTTGTGGGGTTAGAGAGAAAGAGAGCAGTCCAAAGTGAAGGCGAAAGTCTTGGGTCGAGCCGAGGTAAATCGTTGTTCGTCTGATTGTTTTCTGAATCGGGAATCAAGATTTATAGAGGGATTTTCGCTACAGCATGTTAAAAGTAAAGCCACATTTTTTGACCAAATAGATAAGGTTGTTGCTTTCTTCATCGTTAAGAAAAATACATACATGCATACAAAGGTGATGGTTGCAAAATTGGAGTTTCCGGCTAATGACCAGCCAAGTTACAACCATTATTCTTGATATGTTCCAGCAACTGTTGACTTGGGGTATATTACATGAATTTAATGCAAAGTGTTAAATGTTGACTTCACAAAATTGTATAGGAAATGACAGCCACATTTGCAGAAAATTCAAGCCAATTTTCTGAAGCATTAGGCGGTGGAATTTAATGTAAAAGGCAGCTAAATTTTCTATAAATATAGGATTGGAATTGGAGAGAAGGTGCGTGTGTGTGTGTGTGTGTGGAGGAGAAAAATTGAGAGCGAAAATTTTTAGTAAAGAGAAAAATTTGGTTGTCCCTAAAGTTTCTAGGGACATTAAGAATTAACAAGAGGCTTTAGGTGTGATGGCTTTGGTGTATGCAGTTATAATCAGGTTTGTTCTTAAGTTTCCCTATTATTTTTCCAAGTTTTTGGGCGGTACAGAAATGAGCATGTGGAACTTTTTTTATTCTGTATTCAAGAAGATACTTATTTAACTACATGACTTGTCTGGGAGACTTATTGACAATACTACTTGATATGTCTTCAAATATTTATGTTTTGACTTATAAGTGTGAGGTGAAGTCTGAATTATTTAAGACAACATCAAATGAATTTCCAGGATTACTAATTTCCCGTGATACACTTCAAAGTAAGTTTGTGAAATAAAGAAATAGAATATTAAAAACATGTTAAGAGTAAAAGAAGCAAAAGATCGACAGTATTCTTTCTCCATGTCCAAGGGCCTAGAATTGTAGATTACGAAATAAATTTACTATGCCAAAATTTCCTCCAAATATTGTGAAGGAGACACATTAGCGCTTGAGAGATGAGGGTCGGTGCCTGACAACTTTATGTGAAGTTTCCTTATGAAAAGTTAAGTTTGCATAAAATTTCATTTGAAGTACTATGAGCTAGAGAATATTTTTTGAAAATTATTTTCCATGTTTGGGAACTAGTATATGATCTTGCCTATTTATATACCCTAATTTTGAAGGAAAATATCAATAGTGATTGCAAACGAGAAAATTCATGGGCATTTCAGTTAAGATCCAATTGTTTGTGACATAAATCTCTTTTGATTTGCAATGATTAAGCCATTCTTCTATTGTAGATGTCACTTTCTTTCAACGCTAACTAAATCTTCATAATTAAGATCCAACTGTTCGTGTCGTAAATCTCTTTTCTTTTGTAATGATTAAGCCATTCTTCTATTGTTGATGGCACTCTCTTTCAATGCTAACTAAATCTTCGCACAGGTTATAGAGAATTTTTACTCTTACCACAAGCGAATATGGCTTTCAAGTATTTTATTACTATATGCTTATCTCTGATTGATATTCTCGCTTTTCTCAATCTTGTCTTTGTTGGGTTGTGATGTCAAATTACCTCTTGGGGAAATGATGATAAGGTTAAGGCCCGAAATCACTTCCTATTAAAACCTGCAATTCCCCAATAATGTGGCCTGACCCATTTACTCGAGTCCAACTACACTAAAGTTGCGTTTAAGACTTGGAACTTTTATTATTGTAGCTCATACAATTTCTTCTTTGTTTGAGGAACCACTTGGATCGTTAGATTAGAATCTAATCAATGGTTGGAAGCAAGTGCATAAATACTACCTTTGTTGCCATATGCTTTTATTCTTAGGGTTTGTGCCGTGTGTATATGCTCTGATGCTCTCCCTCTTTCTTTCATGTTTATCTTCTATTCTCTGATTGGAAGTTGGTTTTCCCTCCGATTCTTTGTGTAATATTGGTACTTTGTGTACTGATAAGAGGTGGTGTGAGTGCACTTATTCTTATGGATTCTTTTAATCAATAATGGTGTTTTTGAGGATTTGAGTTAGGGTTTGGGTCACACGAATGGGTACAATATGTTTTTTCCGAGCCTCATTGAAACATCTTCATTCTTGGTGCCATGGTTGCAGTTTGAGAAATCTTTAAAGAAAGTTGTGTATTTCTTTAAGTTTTTGTAAATCTCTTAAATTCGCGATCTATTTGGTTTGTTTTTGTAAATCTCTTAAATTCGCGATCTATTTGGTTCGATACTTTGTATAACAATGGTAACAAAGCCACTTGATCGGCTATTCTAGGGAAATTGAAACTTGTTCTAGTAATTACGGTTGATCTTGAGAATATTGGGGATTGTAAACCCCAGATCTGGTAAATCTAAAACGGATCAAAGTTTTTCTTGGTGAAATATTATTTTACGGCGTCATGATTTGACTATCTCTAGTTGTCATGGCTATTATTTTGGTGAGATCTATTAGTGGTCAAGTGAAATGACCAACATTCTGGTTTACTCTCTCGAACTCTTTTTTTTTTTTGGGAGCCTATTATCATTGACTAATTTTGTAAAGCATTTTTCAGTTTGAACAATTATTGACTGATTTGTCTCTTCAGTGTTTTGGATAAACTGTTATATGCTACTTAGATTGCAGTATTTTTGTGATCCTATACTTCATATATTTTCTTTATGGTTCTGTACTAAAACCTCTAACTATCACCCTACTATGACCTGATGTTTTTTGAATTTCATGGAATATTGGTGGAGATAGGCAGTTGACTCTCAAAATAACTCGTGATTACTGAACTATACACATTCACTTATCATGCTTTGCACTTATATAATCCTTTCATGTTGTGTATATGCTGTTTAAGTATAATCTATATGCAGTATATGATTTAGGTCATATAATTGTGATTCTGTGTACTCACCCTTTATTTAGAAGAATCTTTATCGTCTTAATTGCATCTTGGATCATTTGTCCCAATTTGTTTTGTGGTGATCAGATTTTTCTTTCTTATTGTGATCAATTTGATGGATATGACTACTTCTAGTTTTGAACTTGGGATCGTCAATGGAAAGATAAATTTTCCTATATGGCAGCCAAAGATGAAGGGGGCTTTTAGTCTAACAGAAAGTATCTAAAGCAATAACTAGTGAATTTCCTAAAACAATGACTACTGATCAAAAAGCTGAATCAGATGAACTAGCATATACTTGCATTATCCTTCACCTATCTGATCAAGTGTTAAGGAAAGTTGGAAAACTTAACAATACCAAGGCCTTATGGAACAACCTAGAAGAACTTTACTTAGTTAAACCACTAACTAACAACTATTCCTCCTACAAAGGTTTTTTTTAATTTTGAGATTGATTCATCCAAAGACATAGATGATAATTTTGATACCTTTAATAAATGGTACAAGATATTACTAATGCTGGGGATAAGATATCTGAGGAGTATAAGACAATTATACTCCTTAATGCCATACCAGATGCATACAGAGATGTCAAAACTGCCATAAGTATGATAGGGATACTTTGACTCCTGATGTTGTTATAAATTCTTTAAGAAGTTAAAGAATAGAACTTAAAACTAAAAAACATGGGAACGAATCAGAGAACTTGTTTATGAGAGGTAGACAATTAAATAGGCAAAGTAGTACTCAGATGAATCAGAATCATTCAGGAAATAACAATAAGAAATCTAATGTAAGATAAAGTCAAAATCTAAATCAAGGAATAGGAAGTGCTATGGTTGTGGCATGATAGAGCATTACATAAAAGATTGCCACAACAAGAAAAATGAACAAAGGGATAAAAAAAATAGATGAGGAAAATGTGATTGAACCGCTGGACCTAACATTGTTGATGTGTATTTAGTTACTCAGTAGCTTGATCTAGAGTTGGCAAATTATGCTGATAACAAATAGCATGTCCATGAGTATATCTTGGATTTAGACTACACCTTTCATATTACACATAAAAGGTCTTAGCTTCAAAATTTTAAAAAGATAAGTGGTAGAGAAATAGTAATGGGGAATGACATTTCATGTAAGGTACTAAGGTTGAGTGATTAGGTAATGTCACTCTAATATTTGAAAATGGCTATATGTATACCCTAGAAAGAGTCAAATATGTACTTAAACTCAATAGAAATCTAATCTTTATGGAGGAATTCGATGATCAAGGGATACGTGTTAGAACTCGAGATGGCATTATGAAGATGATTATAGGATCCCTTGCCATCTTTGAAGGAGTTAAGAAAAATGGTATTTATATTGCTAGAGCTAAAACAATATTTGAGAATGCTGCTACAGCATCTAGTGCTAAACCTGATTCTACCTTAAAATGGCATAAGAGATTAACTAATGTGAGTGAAAAAGATCTCACTGTTTTACACAAAATGGGAGTGTTTGGAAAAGAAAATTAATATTAAAAATACCTTTTGGTAAAAATTACATATTTGAAAAACACCATAGATTGATCAAGTTCTCTACTAGAATATGTTCACTTTAATTTGTGTGGCTCTACCTCCATTGCCACTCAAGGTAAGAACAGGTATTTTCTTTCAATAATTGATGATTTTTCAAGAAATGTGTGGGTTTTTCTTTTAAAATATAAGACTGAAACTTTTGAAAAATTCAAGAATTGGAAGGTTTTAATTGAAAATTAGATGGTTGTAAAGATTAAAATTTTAAGAACTGATAATGACCTAAAATTTTGTAATTTTAAATTTGGCATGTATTGTGAACAAAATGGTATATTAAGAAATAAAACTGTCCCATATCACTACAACAAAATTAGGCTTTTGCAACACATAAAACGCAACATTTGTTAATTAAGTGTTGCCAAAGGCGTTTATTGCAAGGTTCAAATATGTGAATGTTGCCATTAGTTGATATAATTACGATTTGGCAACATTGTTTAAACAAGTGTTGCTAATGTTGGTTTTTGCAACGTTTATTCAAAGTTACGAAAAACTATCTATTTCGCAACGTTTTTAAAGTGTTGCCAAAAAATTTTCTATTTCAAACGTTACGAAAATATCACCTTTCGCAACGTTTTTAAAAAACGTTGCAAAATATCACCTTTCGCAACGTTTTTAAAACGTTGCGAAAATATCACCTTTCGCAACGTTTGCGAAACTTTGCGAAATATCACCTTTCGCAACGTTTTTAAAACATTGCGAAAGGATTCCCAAGTAAGCCCCATAGAAAAGTCCCAAGTCCAATAGAGAGGCCCAAATAATTTACCTTCATCCTCTAAAATCCCTAATCGTATAATCTCTCACACAATCCCTAATTTCATCCTCAAATTCCTCCATTATTCTGCGCATTTCATCCCTAATTTCTTCATCAATTTCATCCCGATTCTGCCAGTCTCTTCCGACTTTCGACGCCAGCAGAAGATTTTGAGACGACATCGACACCGATTGTATGGTTCTCCTGCGTCCGGTTGCCCGATTTCACTAAGGTCAGTTCATTCTGTTTCCCTAGTATATAAGTTTGGATATTGGATGTTGATTCTTCTTAATGTGGGTAACTAATACAAGGGTTTCCTATAATTTGATTATGAGTCAATTTCACATGCTGTTTTTCGACTGAACTGTTCGACGGGACGATTTCTTGTGATAGGTGTTTTAATTTGAATGCTACTAGTTTTAATCAAATGGATTTAGCCATGTTAGTTTTGATTCTATGGATGACAAAGATAAAGGCATTCATTTATTAGTATTTAATTTTTCATAAGGATCCTCCATTATTAGTATTTGATTTTATAAACTGATATAGTTTAGCAGTAAATTTTGGTTCTTCTTTTATATCCATTTGTATTGGAGCTTCCTGTTGAATATTTGATGGAGCTTTTACATGTGAAACTGTTTAAACATGAATGACCAGCAAGAACAGAAAATAATTAGGTAAAGATTATTCAATCTAGGTCTTGCTTTCAGGTTCAATACTGCACGTTGTAGAACTCAAGCAAATAGAAATATTTCTTACACTGCAAGCATTGAAAGTGAATGCTGGACTCAAGAACGGTCTACAAGAATCCTTTCCTTAAATGGAGATAGGGAATAATGATTTCCCGAGGTTGCTTTTTTCTATGAATAGGAATGAAGTTAGAAGAGGATAGATATACAACATAGGGAATCACTAATATGCATTATGTTTGGAGAAGAGAAGGAAAAAGAACCTAGAAATTCAAGAACTGATTTAGAATATATAAAACCATAAATGGAATCTAGACAATTAGCTGTTTGAAACATCGTTTCTTTAATTGTAATACAATGATGACAAACTAAGCCTTATATTCAATAATTTAAGGTTGACTACACTACTCCCTTTTTATTGTCACTTCCCATTTAGGTCTATGATCTATCTCTTTAGAAAGGTCCAAGAATCTAGTCTTAGCAACCATCCTTACTAATGATAATTTCTGTTGACCCTCCTTTTTTAACAGTGCTATAAACTACGAGTTAACCAATGACTAACCTTCCACATCATTCTATTATGGACTTCACTTGAGTCAGAATCAGGTTCACCATCTTGAAGAACCTCGTGAGCACAAATATCATCTTTTCCACTATACAACTCACATTGTTCACTGGTTTCATTGGACAACATAGTTCGGTCTGCCAAAATTTCTGCTCTCTCATCATTTAACTCACTGCAATGCCCTCCAGATGACAGCACTAAAACAAGCCAGTCTATTACTCACAAGAGGATACTTACTAAAAGTACAACATTTTATTGCACATGTAAAAATAAAGAGAGAAGAGAAAAACTGCACAATTTTCGAAGAAGTGGAAAAAACTGTCTTCAGACCTTCCAATTCTTGGATACACAAATTGTCTAAGGTAGTATTAAACTTAAAGGGACCATATTACTGTTGCATAAATCTACATGATAAATGTCCTCTTGTAAAACATAGATGATTGGATGGAAGCTATAGACAAAATCCTTCCACCCGTTCACCCCCCACCCCTATTCAGCCTCAGCCAATTGGCTAAGCTACATAAGTCACTGTGCATTCTTGCTTTGATGAAAATGTTTGAACTCCCAATACAATGGGTCGAAAAGGATATCCACGTATTGCCCATGAAATGGTAAAATTACAAACATATCTACTCTTCTTATTTGAATTGTCCTACTCTAGTATATGTAATTACCAAATATTTATTGCAGAGAAAAAAAAATCCAAATATAAAGGGATTGACAGCTAGAGTATGGACTCAAGGCCATCTTAGAAAAGATGGAAAACCGATAAACGAAGCCGTTGCCGACACTGTGGTATGTGTTTTATATTCAATGTTGAACATAGAATAAATTGATTTATTATATGTATCATTTGTTAATATAAATTTTGAGTTCCATGACTACAGAAAAGGATTGAAGCGTGTGCTGAAACAATTTCTGATACGCCAGCAGAAGACTCCATTCGCGATGATGCTGTTGATTGAGTTTTAGGCCCTGAGCGCTATGGAAGAGTTAGAGGACTTGGATTTGGAGTTGCACCATCGAAGGTGGATGGACAAATTCAAAGTAATGTGAGAGTTAGAGAACTCGAAAGTCAACTACAAACTCAATCAGAAAGGATGAGAACATTAGAAGAAAAGGTTGACAAGATGGGAGCGTTGGAAGAAAAGGTTGAAGCACTTCTCAAACTATCTCAACAGGTTATAATTTTTTACCTTTATATATACTACGGTAACAGTACAACAATATAGTCAAGTACATGCAGATTTACTTTTCATAATTTTTGTATCATCTTACAGAATATGGAGGATAAGAGTTCACGTGCTTTCACTCCTCAGGTTTTTGTATCCTACATTATTATATATTTATATGTTATAAATCCAAATTATATAGAAATCTAATTGAATTTTTTTGGAAATTTTAGTTTACTATGAATTGTAGTCACACCAAGGAAGTGGTGTTCACGGAGGCACCGCAAATCTGGAAAATGCAAGGTGTCAATTATTACATTGGTATTTTGAGAAGGAAGAAGAAGTTGTTGCGGAAGGAAAGATTGCAACAGCAGATCCATTTGCAAAGGTTCATCACTTACCACTTGGTCGAGAGTGCTGGAAAGTTTGGGTTGAGGAAGTGTACATGAATAGTTTGACATTATATAGACCGACAAATGAACTTCGGACTCTTAGTGAAGCCATAGGAAGTACTGTTGCTTGGTCGAAGAGCAGTATTAGGCTTATTTGACATCATATCTTAAGATTTCACTCGCTTTTTAGATCTCCTTTTTGGTTGATTAGTATCTTTTAAGTTTTTTATGCGGTTGTAGGGTTGGAAACTATCTGATATGATGTTTGCAACTAGGCGTGGCTAAAACGATGCATGTACTTTTGTAGGAAAATAGATTTTGGATTGATATATAGGTTGTATAGGCTAGAGTTTCATGTATTTGCATTTTGTATGGTAAAAAAATATGTAATGAAATTTTAATCTTATTTCCACTTTATATTTTCATACGGGTTTTATGTGTACTGAAAAAGACAAATTGAGTTTGTGCACTACTTTTTTCAATTGTTGGTAAATTTGTATTTTTGATTCAGCAGTAATCCAGGTGAAAACAGCAAAAACTGAGAAAATGCAAGAAAAATGGGGAGCCTACGGCAACATTTTTTAGACGTTGCTGTAGCATCTACGGCAACGTTTAAAAAACATTGTCGTAGGCTTCTCATTCACAGCTACGGCAACGTTACATAAACGTTGCCGTTGATACTACGGCAACGTTATATAAACGTTGCCATTGACAGCTACTGCAACATTTTTTAGACGTTGCTGTAGCATTTACAGCAGTGTCTAAAAAACGTTGCAGTAGCTCTCTACGGCAACGATTTTTAAACGTTGCCGTAGATGCTACAGCAACGTCTAAACAGCGTTGCCGTAGGCTCCCACTCTACGACAATACTGAGGTTTGCAACATTGGTCTAAACGTTGCAAAAAGTCTTCGGCAACGTTTTTGAAACATTGCAAAAGACCTTTTTTGTTGTAGTGTATACTCCCTAATAGAATGGGGTTGAAAAAGGTTGAACATGACCTTGCTTGATACTGTCAAGTATATGATGGTAGGATGATGAGTACCTAAGGTTATGTGGGAAGAGGCTATTCTTACTGCAGCATATGCAGTAAATAGGACCCTGTCCAGTGCACGGGAAGGTAAAATCCATTGATATTAAGGTGAAGATTGTTGGATTGTGATGCCAAATTACCTCTTGGGAGCAATTATGATAAGACTAAGACCTAAATTCATTTTCTGCTAAAATCTACAATTGCTCAATAACGTGGTTGGACCCATTTACCTTAGTCCAATTGCACTAAAGTTGTGTTTAAGGTGTGGGTCTTTTATGGGTGTAGCCTTACACGATTTCTTCTTTGTTTGAGAAGCCACTTGGGCCGTTAAATTAGAATCTAATCAATGGTTGGAAGCAAGTGTATAAATACTGCCTTCTGTTGCCCTATTCTTTCATTCTTAGGGTTTGTGCTATCTGTGTATGGTTTGAGACTCTTCTTTTCTCGTTCGTGTTCATCTTCCAATCTCTGATCGGAAGTTGGTTTTCTTTCCAATTCATTGTATAATCTTGACACTTTGTGTACTAATAAGAGATGGTATGAGTTCATCCGCCCTTATAGCTTCCTTTAATTAATAAAGGTGCATTTGAGAATTTGGGTTAGGGTTTTGGTCACACAGATGGGTACAATTTGTTTTGATCTGAGGCCATTTGAAACATCTTCATTCTTGGTGCCATGGCGGTTGAGAAAGCTTGAAAGGAAGTTGTGTATTTCTTTAGGTTTTTTAAATCTCTTAAGTTTGAGATCTGTTTGGTTCGATACTTTGTATAACAGTCTTATATCATCTAGTATACCTCATGCTTTGAAGAAATTAATAAGCTTAATTCTATGAATCATGCTGCGTAATTTATTGGTCAATCTTGGAGGTATTATTTTGTATTGTACAATCTATATTGACCAATATCTATTGTCTCTCCCAATAATAGAGAAGTCGCAACAATGACATCATCCATTTGTGTCCTGTGGCAGTAGATCAATGAGAGACCATAGTTATTATGTTTATATCTCCTTAGTTTCAATTTGTATGATCCTGTAGAGTAACTGCAGTTAATTCATCCAATGTGCTAGCAAATGGAAAGCCTAGTAAACTCATTGCCGTTTAGTCCAATGAATCTTCAAAGATCAATATTATACTAGATCTGCATCATGCTAAGGGATAGGCCCATAGAGAGTAAAAAAGAAACTGAGGGATTCTTTTGTTCCTTGTTTGTCTATACAATCCAAAGTTATCACTTCCTTTCTATTTTCATGCTTTAATTCCTAGTTTCTTGTGTTTTTCTTTTGAAATTTTTATCTTTGTAGTATCAGGAAAAGGAATAGAATGTTAATATGAAGCTTCATCAATTAGAGTTTTGAAATTTCTACTTTATATTATATTTACAATCTAATAAGTTGTATCACTTTGTTAATGTTCAGATTTAAACGCATCATTATCTTGATAGATGTCTTCTCCAAACAAGTTGCAAGAGTTCAAGAAATTTTCTTTGAAAAACTAGAGTGAGACTATTCTAATTTAGTTTTGTTTATTACCTTTTCAAGCAAATATTATTATTAGTAATAGATGTGAGATGAAACATAATTATATTTCTCTATAGAACAGCTACACTTGTGTATTTCTACAAAATGATATTGATGCATGTTTTAAAACTTATTATGGGCATGGTTATTGTTCATTTTTTAGTTCTAAATAACATTTGACAATTAAAGAATTTGGAATGCTATTTAATATATACATTACAAAAAAAATGCTATTGAAAAGGATACATTATATTCCTTAAATGGTACAAATATCAAACTGTTATGATGGAACAAGAAAGCTATTAAAGATGTAACCATGATGATTAAAGAATGTTATTAAAGCTAAAATTATAACAAAGAAGAAAGCTATCAAATTTAAAAAGATTGCACGAAAAGAATTCTATAGATACTAAAATTATAACGATAATAGAATGCTATGTAAAAGTTTTTCATATCACTTTCTAATAGCATTCAAAAAAAGTTGTAACGGAAATACAACTTTTAATAACACCACCTACAATAGCATTTCAAAAAATGCAATAGAACATGATAGATCTAATTTTTCACAAGTTGTAGAAGAGTTGATATGTTGTAGTTCTTGTGATGTTGATAACATTCACTGAAATATTCTCTTGAGTACCTTCAAATAAAACGTGGTTTGAACTAGGAAATATCCAATCTTTTATGAAATATCAAAGTTTTCATTCATGATCTTCCATAGTATGTCCCTAGCCATTGTGGTTTCTCAGGTAAATTTACTGCAATAACCATTGAGCCCTTTCCCTCATAGCAAAATCTACACTCTCCAACAATGCCTTAATCTCAATCCGAAACCTTGTCAAAATCCATTTTCTTGATAATAGTCCCAATACACAATAGACTAGTTATCATAACCTTCTTCCCTTTTTAATCCATCTCACGCTTCTTAAAAATCGACTCGAGCCATTTTCCCATTGTCCTTGAAGGCACAATGCCTACTATAGCCAGTGCTGTCACTACAGACGGGGCGATGACTACTGCCGCCACCATCGAGTATATCAAGACTAAGGCAAATGCACCGATAGATATCACATTAGAGACTTACCTCTTAACTTTTATTTTTCCCAAGTTCTTGTCTATTTTTTTCTTTTTTGCTTCCAATTTGTTGGGCAATTGTTGTGAAACAATCTCCCATACGATAATATAACTTGGTATATTTTTTTAGTTGACATCAACCAAATGACTGAACGAAAATCGACACCTCAATGAAATGACCTAACCCTAAAACTAATTTAATTAGTACTGCTCATGGACCATTTTCCACTTATTTGGACGTCTTATAAATGTTAATTCACTTAGTGATACACTTAACCCACTTATCTATCTCATTGCACTTGGCCCATCACTACGCCCTAATGCGACCTATTTATTGTCTGTTGCCTTTGGCCGTCGTGTGCGTGTAATTTGTTTCCTCTGGCTTTAATGAAAAATGGGTGTTTTTTCTTTGTGATTGCTCCTACTATTTTTCTTCTCCCTCTAGCCTTTGTGGCTGATCTCATACTTATTATACTTTTCCTTGTGTGTCCTTTGTGGGTGATAAGGAAGCAACCATAAGTGTGGAAGGGTTGAAAGGTTTTGGTTCAGTTTCTTCATTGAGGTATTGGTTAATTGGATGTACTCTGCCCCAAAAAATGCCTTGGTGACCTATACTTCCACTTCAAATCTGTATCAGATCTTAGCTAGTGATTTTCTGGCAAAAAATCAACTAAAAAAAGGCTAAGTTTGCATAACTTTTTTAAGGGGCCAAACCTGCAACTGTCAATTCAGGCCAATCTAGACACTGTCAGGAGAAACAGAGGCCATAACCATACTCAGTAGGTAGAGTTGTACCTTCTTCGATAGTACATGGAGGCTACAATGGATGATGGCAGTGGTGCATAGCGGCGATTCTGAAAAAGTTCTCTTTAGACAGGTTGCTCTATTATTCTTCATAACATTTTCATATCATTAATTTCATGTTTTGAGTTATACAGAGAATTTTGGAAAATTTTGCCCCAAAACACTTGGCCTTCGTTTATTGGTCAATCACGTTCGTACATTTGCTGAAGCTTTAAGGCGAATAGTGGTGGCCTTAAAGCAATAGATTCACATCTTTTCATCTTACAGACCTTCAAACATGGTCCATTCCGATAAATTGGCTTATCCTGGTTAAATTTGAGCACTAGCGTATCATCTTGTGGGATGACAATAGGATTGAGGTTACCATGCTAGGTAATCATTAATTGTGTTAGAAATTAGGAATTACTTGATCGCATGTGATTGAAATATTTATTTTGATAATATTTGCTTATTATCTTTGTGATATATTGTGTGTGAAATTTTTTTGATTGACATATCTTTTTGTTGCATCTTTAATTCTTTTAGAATATCTAGACCTTACCCGTTTGAACATTCTCTTGATCTAAGATTGTGAATCTTATGAAATACTGGGAATCTAGAACGATGTATATTGTCTATGACCCTAGGACTATGTGTGACTTAATTGTGATTCTATGCACTTTTGATTGGCTCATAAAGTGACAACTCACAATTTTGATTTGAGAATTTTTAACGGGAAATGTGATTTTCAATATAATAACAAAAGATGAGAGATATTTTAGTTTAACAAAAGGTTTCAAAAGCTGGTGAAGGTAATTTTTCTGGTAATTATTTAGAAGAACAAATAGAAAAATTTGATGAGCTTGCTTACGCTTCAATTATTTTATACTTGTCTTATGTTGTTTTAAAAAAATGGATAAATTGAAAACCACTAAGGAACTTTAGAAAAAATTAGAAGACTTATATTCGTTCAAATATATTTTAAACAAACTTTACTTTCTTGAGCGTTTTTTCAGTTTTAAAATCGATTCTTCAACGGATCTTGATGATAATTTAGAAATATTTAACAAACTTGTTCAATATATTATTAACTGTGAAAAATGGTGTCTAAAACCTACAAAGCTATAATCTTACTTAACTCTATACCTGATACTTAGGTGGAAGTTAAGAATGTGATTAAATAGGTAGGGACACTTTGACGCTGAAATTGTCATTGACTCATTAGAAGTAAGGAGATAGAGATTAAAATTAAAAAACACGATAATCAGAGCAGTGAAATTCATATGGTGATGGATAGAACTCAGTTTAGGAAAAATAGTCATGATGGATTCTATAGTGGTGGTGAGTCAAGTAGTAATAGAGGTAAAATGAATGGCAAGGGTAGGCCTAGATCAAAATCTAGGACTAAGGTTAGAAAATGCTATGGTTGTGTGAACACAGGGCATTTTATAAAATACTGCTATAAAGGAAAGGGTAAACTAAAGAGTAAAGAGAGATGAAGTAAATGTATTGTCTTCAGCTTCTAATGTTTATGATGGTGAAGTGTATATGATTACAAGCTCTGTTTCTTATCCTATTGAATTGAATCTAACTATCAATTCCCATTTGCATGAGTGGATACTTGATTCTGGTGCATTTTTTTATGTAACATCACAAAAAGATTTGTTTAAAAATTTGCATGAATCAAATGATGGTCTTGTTGTGCTATGTGACAATTCTGCTTATACTGTTATTGGAATTGGTGATATTACCCTAAAATTTGACACTGTTTTGTGTATACTTTAAAATATGCTAGATACGTTCTTGATCTATCTAGGAATTTAATTTCAATGGGAAGACTTGAGAAATATGACTTCACTTGTAAATTGGAAATAGAGTTTTAAAATTGATTAAGGGTTCACTTATTTTCATAAAGAAAATTAGGAAAAATGATATTTATATCACTATTGGAAAAGTGATAAGAGGTTTACATTCCTTTATCTTTTTTGACAAGGCTGATCACACACATAAATGACAAATAGACTAACACATGTGGGCATTAAGGGCTTAAACTTAATGAAAAATGTTCTTTTGGTAATGATTGTGTGTTTGATTTATCTTCCTATGATCACTGTGTGCTTGGTAAGCATCTTAGAACCTCTCTCCATTAGTGTTCATAAAACTAAAGGCATGCTTGAATACACGCATTTAGACTTGTGGGGTCTTGCTAATAATTCCATCTTGGGTGAAAATAGGTATTTATTGTCTATCATTGTTGATTACAATAGAAAAATGTGGGTTCTATTTTAAAAGTTAAGTTTGATACTTTCAACAGTTTTAATAATTGAAAAAGACAAGTTGAGAATCAAACTAGCAAGATGATTAAGTTTTTGGGAACTGGTAATGGCCTAGAGTTTTTAACATTGAATTTGACAATATGTGCAAAGTAAGTGGAATAACAATGCATAAGATTGTTCTTTACACTTTTCGGCAAACAAGATAGCGAAAAGGATAAATATAACCATACTTGATAAAGTGCGCTTCATGATGCTAAGTTCTAGTGTCCCAAAGTTATTTAGGGGCGAAGCTGTTATGAATGATTGTTATTTGATTAATTTGACTCCATCTATTGCATTGAATGGTCATACTCCCTATGAAGAATTGTCTGGTATACTAAGTGATTATTATGTGCTTAGAACATTTGGTTGTGCTATATTTTCTCATCAGAATGAAGGAAAGCTTGAACCTAGATGTCAAAGTTTATATGTTGTAGGATAGAAGCCAAAAAGGGGTTAAAATCAATTTGAGTAAAGATCTTACATTTATTAAGGGTGAAATATCGTGTATTAAAACTGAATCTGAACCTGTGAGTAATGAAAAACAAGGTGGAGAGAGATTAGTTGAACACAGAGTTAGGAAAACTTAGCACATCTATTCTTGCTACTCCTAGTGAGATGGAGACTTGGGTTCGGCAACCTGATGTAGAGAATGGAGAAGAAGTAATGATAGTAGAGCATCCTGAGAAAGAGAATCCCTTAGCAGATTATAACTTAGTTAGGGATAGAGAGAAAAGATAGTTAAGAGCACCTAAAAGATTTGGAAACCAGCCTGAGTTAGATATTGCTCATGCTAGCTATGAGAAGCTAGTTATAGAGAGTCAAAAATCTTTGAGGAGGCGATAAAGAATGAACAATCTGGAGAGTAGTTTAAGACAATGAAAGAGTAGATGAGTTCCTTAGAAAAGAATCAAACTTCACTACTAATACCTAGATCTAAGAATAAATCTACAGTTGATTGTAAGTGGATTTTCAAGGTTATGGATAGTATTATTGTATCTGAACCCTTAAGATTTCAGGCTAGATTAGTGGCCAGGGGATACACAAAGAAAGAGGGTGTTGATTAAAAAATCAAGATTTTTTTCACCAATTGTTAAGTACACTACTATTAGGGTTTTGCTTGCATTAGTTGCACAATTTGACTAGAAACTTGAACAACTACATGTAAAAATTGCATTTTTTACATGGTGAACTTGATGAGCAAATTTTTATTAATTAATCAAAATATTTTAAAGATAAATTAAAACTTGATCATGTGTGTTTCTTGAAAATGTCTTTATATGGCTTAAAGCAATCACCTAAACAGTGGTCTAAAAAATTTGATTCTTTTGTATTCACCATAGGGTTTCAAAGGAGTACATTTGATCATTGTCCGTATTTTTAATATGATGATGCTAATAACGACAATGTTTTTTTTATTGCTATTTGTGGATGATATACTTTTAGTTGGTTCGTCACCTAAGTGGATAAGAATGATAAAAACAAAGTTGAATGGCAAATTTGACATGAAAGATCTAGATAAAGTTAAGAGAATCTTAAGAATGGAAATTAAAAGAGATGGATAAAATACTACTTTGTTTTTGCATCATTCCACTTATGTTTTAAAGGTGTTTAAAAGATTTGGTATGCATGATAGCAAAATTGTTACAATACCTTTAGCTAATCATTTTGTATTATCCAAAGATCAAGCTCCATATAATGAAAAGAAGATTGAATACATGAGTAGGATTACATACACTAATGTGATTGGATCTATTATTTATTTAATGGTTTGCACTAAACCTGATTTAGCCTTTGCTATTAGTACCCTTAGTAGGTACATGTCTAATTCGGGCCCTGAGCATTTGGAAGCCTTAAAATGGATGTTAAGGTGTTTAAAGGAGACTAGTGATGTAGGCCTAATGTTTGGTGCTATTAAAAGCTTTTGTAGATGCGGATTATGGGGGGCATAAAGTCAGAATATATTGCTATCACTGAAACAATTAAAGAAGTCTTGCAACTTAGAGGTTCACTTCATGAACTTTGTGTTTTAAATGACTTTGATATTCAGATAGATAATCTTTGATACATCTAAGCAAAAACCCTATTTTTCACAAACACACTAAGCACATTGATGTTAGGTTATGCTTTATTAGAGATATTGTGTCATAAGAAGTGATAAGACTTGAAAAGATACATACACAATATAATCCTTCCAACATGGTCACTATTGTGATGTCATTGATAAAGTTTAGAAGTTGCAAGGACCTTCTATACATTGGTTGAGGTATCTAATTTCCAATTTTATTAGTTTCCATTTTTGGAATCATTACTAACAAATGATAATGTTTCTTTGCAAATTTCTACAACACCAAGTGGAGGTTTGTTGGACAAATTGTTGTCAAACAACCTCCTGGGCGATGATGTAATTTAGTATATTTTCTCAATCAGCATTGACCAAATGATTGAACAACAAATCGACACCTCAATGAAATAACCGACCCTAAAACTATTTGGGCCATTGGAAGCAGTCTAATTTAATTAGTGCTGCTCATTTGGATGGCTTACAAAGGGTAACTCACTTAGTGATACACTTAGCCCACTGATCTATCCATTGGACTTGGCCGATCACTATACCCTAATATGACATATTTATTGGATGTTCTCATTGGCCTTCATGTGCGTGTAATTTTCTTCCTCTACCTTTAGAGAAAAACGGGTTTTCTTCTCTGTGATTATGCCCACATTGAGGTGTTGGTTGATTGGATGTATTGAACTCGAAAAAAGCTTTGGTGATCTGGCCCTCATTTGGTCCCTATTATTCCCCATTAAATTATAATTCATTTTTCTCTATTTTCTTATCAACCACATAATATCCAATAAAATAATATTACACACGTAAGCCCAAAAAATTTTCCTTTTTTATAATCACACATTCTCCAAAAAGTTATTATTCCTTTTATTATAATGTGGAATAGTGGGAGCCAAATGGGGGCCTAATCTTCCACTTCATACAATTTCTCTCTCATCATATCTTATTGCTTATAAACCGAGGTAAACAGTTTCAAGATCTCTATGAAGGGATCCATTGTTGCCTTTAAATTTTTTAGTTCTTCTAAAGTTTCGGATAAATTTTCACACTCCCTTCTCCCAAAATATTGTAATGCTCTTCCTTAAATACTCGAAGAGCTACATTCATTATCGTCTCTATATGACCACCACGCTTAAGACAGATATCTAGGGTAGTGCATGGTTTTAAAGTTTCAAGACGTTTTTGGAAATAATCATCAACAAGATTAGATAATTCGATAATGTCTTTCTTATTTTCGAAAAATTATTTTTACCACTTCTAGTTCTATTTCAAGAAGGCATTCAGTGACGTCTTCGATAGAGTCGAAGGAGAGGGATGGAACTAGATGCCCGAGGGCTATAGAGTTAATGGCTCTGCTAGTGCGAACCTGGATCGTCAAGTTGAATGTCCTGATAGCGTATCAGCTTGGCATGTAGCTTCATAATACCTTAGATGGGATTCTCAAAAGTAACCTCTGTGTTGAGGCTACAGGACGTTTAGGCTTCTGGCTTCCTCTGGTACTGGTAACTTTGGCGGCAACATGAGGTTGATGTAGCTTTATTGCTCAATTCTGATGATCATTTCAGGGATAGATCCAGGAAATTCGTTCAGTGTGGGTACAATTTAATTGAAGTTGAAATTTGAATTTTGGTCATGAATTTAATGATAATAGAACTAGAAAACAATATCACAATAATACTAAAAGTGATATAGTTTATAATTAAAAATGTTTCTTATGAGGTTTCATCATTTGATATCGTCATACAATAACGTTATTATCAAGTAATTTAAAGCAAAAACAAGTATCTGAAAGCAAAAATAAGTGAACCCCAAATCAGCCTATGCCTAAAATCAAGCAACATATTCTCAACCTTTGCACAAAAGTCAATTAAGTTCACAAATCACAACCTATATGCAAATTGCAATTCACAGAACTGGTAACTAATACATGACTTTAAATTAGCAACTTATATCTAACCTTAGTAAAACATCCAATAAATTTCACCTCGAGAGGCAGGGACGACATCCAATTAGACCTAAGGCTCCATCGCTCCAGGAGCTTCTAAGATTGAGTTCTTCTGCCTGCAAATCAGTAAATTAATTTCATAAGAATCACAAAACTGATAAATGACTCATCTTGATTCTAGGTTCAAATCAAATCAAAATAACAAATAGAAAGAAAAGTTCAATGAGAGGGCTTCGACTTCAGGCTTCACCTATTCGCAGTTCAGTGGTGCTGGTTCACCTTCTTTCTTCTTCCAAAAATGAATCAATGTCGTCTGCCCTTTCGGTCGCTAATAGCATCGATGGAAGGAATATTGAAGGAGGCACTGATGGTGTCTCATCGCGAGCTCAGAGTGATGAGAGTAAGACTATAAGAGGTTAAATGAAAAGATTTAAAGTTCCCATGGCTATGCTTCGCAATTTCTGTTTGTCTCGCATAACGGCAAATCCAGTTCAGATGATTGTGAGAGACGAGTAGAATCAAATATATTGGATTGGATTTGGGTAAAAGCTAGGCTGGGTTGCTGGTAGGTAGTGATGAAATTGAATCATGGGCCATTGCTAACATTATTATTAAAAATAAATAAATAAATAAATATCTAATTTTTATTGGTTTGACCCAAAAGTCTTTCGCTGGGCCTAATTGTTCTCCGCCCTAGATCATTTGACTCAATTGATTGCCCACTCTTAACAAATTCTTGAATTTTACTTTTTTTCTAATAGGGAATGAAAGCTATAATTGTTCAATCGACGGTCAATGAAAACTCATTGATTTTTATAGGCATCTGGGTTGGTGGGGATAAGGATCTTTCTTTGTTGTTGCTTTTATTAGTCAAAATGGTACCTTTTGTTGTGACAAATCTTTCTTTGTTTACTTTTTATTCCTTTTAGTCTGATGACGTCGGCTTGTCTTGTCTGAAAGTCATCCAAAGGCGGTCGCAGCAATTTTTAGGGAATTTACAAAGGAATAATGCAGAAGAAACAGGGAATAAAAACAGGGAGCAAAAAGTAGGATGACTTGGCAGTCTATGATTGAGTGTTTTTATGTGTTTTTTCCCCCTAATTTCCAAAAGATGTTTGGAATAAATTTTTTGTCAATGAGTCTGGTCATGTAGTATGATTGTTTACGAAGTGGGTCTGGAAGTACGTGGAGAGCAGAATATTCCCAAGACTGAAACTATACGAGAAGAGTAGACCCAAAGAAATGAGCTCAAGACGTGTTACTCAGCCCGGTCCTGAGGCCAGGTGGATGAGGCCTACACCTCAGGCCCAAAATCCAAGGGGGCCTCGTTTTGTTGGCCCAATTTTTTTTTTTCGTTTTTGTAGTATAGCAACCCGCAGCCCAGGCCCCATTAGCCCAAAACTCTTAACCCAGTAGCCCACCCGAACCACTAAACCCGATCCACTATCCACACCCAATTTCCCCAAAATGTCAATTGATTTCCATTTTCTCCCAAATTGGATTGGCAAACCGACGAAACCGAAAATGCCTCCCGTCGCCAGTGAGTCCTCCCCTCTCCGTCTGAACTCTAAAGTGCCAATATGCGGCTGTGCCATCTCCGAGTCTCTCTCGCTCGACGTTTCCAGGCCCTCGACAGTTTACTCGAAATCTTCTTGACTCCTTCTTCCGCTTCCAAGTTCAACCCTAGGTATCTCTAATGTCTCTCTCGGCTCTCATAATACAAATGTATACACTATTCATATATATTATATACTGATATAGTCTACTGTCTACGCCTCGACAGCTCGACTGGGGTCACTGGACATCTCCTATTCTCCTTCCGCTTCCGAGTTCAACGGCGTAGCCCTAGCGGTTGAGGTAAGACTCAATCACCATGTTCATGTGTATTTATTTACATTTTTTGTGAGTATATCAGTATATGTATTAATGTATATAGATAGAATCTGTTTGTATTGAGTGTATTTATTTGCTATGATTTATTTACATTTTTTGTGTGTATTTATTTGCTATGATTTATACAACTTTTATTCTTGTTATCATGTTATGGAAAGTATTATATAACTATGCTGGGATGACTTCATAGCAAGTCTTAAACTAATTTAATCCTGCAGATTGTCGTGATGAGCATTCCGCAGTATAGCTGAGTTCTTTTAAGTTATATAACTCCTCCAAGGATAGGTACAAAAATCAGATTTTAATTGAAAGAAGACATCTACTTCTTAATGCTTGGTGGCTTGTAATCTTAATATCCAATTCCTTTAACCTTAAGGCCTCCATCAAGTCTCCTAACCCCTTAGTACTTCATACAGGATAGATAGATATATATCTTATAAGTCACACTTGTATTGAGTGTATTTATTTGCTATGATTTATTTACATTTTTTGTGTGTATTTATTTGCTATGATTTATACAACTTTTATTCTTGTTATCATGTTATGGAAAGTATTATATAACTATGCTGGGATGACTTCATAGCAAGTCTTAAACTAATTTAAACCTGCAGATTGTCGTGATGAGCATTCCGCAGTATAGCCGAGTTCTTTTAAGTTATATAACTCTTCCAAGGATAGGTACAAAAAATGAAAAAGGCTGTTCGGTGTGTGTGTGTGGGGGGAGGTTAGGGTAGAGGGTTGAACAGTATTTTGAATAATGAAAAAAATTGTTTTCACTTGTTTTTAAAGGAGCTTTTCTTGTTGCATTTTTCTTTTGATTATTTGAATATGGAAGCAAAACTATATTTTTGCTTCCAAAATGCCTGTTTTGAACAAAAAGTCCAAAAAGACCTCTTTACTATGCAAAATTTAGACCAGAAATGAAGGTGCAATTCTTTGGTTTTAGGGAGATGGAAATCCAATGGCAATGAAGGTTGTGCAATTTTTGGCTTTTTGACAATTACGGCCAAAAGATCAAAAGGAAAAGAAGCAGGAGGACAAAGAATATACACTCTGATACCATGTGAGAAAAATGGGTTGTTTTGTCTTATTTTGCAGAGCATGGAACTCCGTAATAATATGCTCATACTAATTGCATGAAAACTTACACACAATATCTACAAAATAAATACAAAGATAAATTTGTGTTAGAAGTATATAAATGATCATAATAAAAATTCACGATTTGGTGTTAAATAAAAGGGATTGATTTTCAGGTTGTAAATAAATTACTTGTGATTTAATAACATATTTACGTGCGAGTATTATATAAGTGTGGTAAAAGTTTGGGAATTGCGATATGAGATCAAGGGTACAGAAAGTAAGTTGGAACAATAGAAATTGAAAAACAGATTCTGTCCATCTTCAAATTACATAAAGTTCCACCTTCACTCAACACTTATCACCCTAAAGATAGAAAATTTTGATTTGAATATGCGCTATGACATTAATGATCCAGTTAAATGATGTCTATATTCGTAGAACTTGGAAAATAATGGTAATTATACAGTCGGTTACTTGTAGTGTTAATCTAAAATATTTTGCCATCTAAGGTCTTTTTATGAATAAAATATTTTTGTACCTATCCTTGGAGGAGTTATTTCTCATCCTCCCTTCTTTCCTGCACTCTCTCATCCTCATCCTTGCTTATTAATGTATTTATCTTACTTAGGGGTGCGTTTGATGTGAAATTTTTGTTTCAAGGTCAAGAGTTGTGAGCTTGTGACATTGGAATTCTTGAAAGTGTAACTCCAAAGTTTTCGTCAAAATTCTACTTGTCAGGTAAGCAATGGCTTGCCTTAACTTGTCATTGAAGAAATTGAAAATGTTTGAAGCCTTGTTGGCTTATATAATTGTGGCCTAGTCGGCTTATATGATTGACTATTAGAGGATCAACAATTGCATAGGCGCACATAATAACTATATTGAAAACTCTAGCTGTGTGATGATTTGAGATATTTTGTATTTGTTTTTTAGGTTAATCATTGAGCATCAGATATAGACTCATACACCATGCCTCCTAAATATGAGTCTGGTGCTCAAAAGAGAAAAAGGAAACGAACTGAGATTTCATTAATTCAAAGTCAAGCAGGGGATATTGGCAAGTACTTTAAAAGCAACAATATAAATACGTTGAATGAGGATGAAGTAGAGATTCAACCTGCATGTGTTAATGAAGTAGATCATAAGGATGAAGAAGTGAGTCAAGCTGCCTATGTTGTAGTAGATGATAAGGAAGAAAAGGTGATGAAACATGCATGTATTAATGAAGTAGATGACAAGGAAGAAGAGGGTTGCTCTTCTCTAAATTTGGATGATCCCGGGAATTGGAAAATTATTGATCAGAGAACAAGAGATTACTTAGTTGAAAGGGGTCCAAAAAGAGTTGATGACATCTCGTTTCCGAAAGATTGTACAAATAGGCATTTTGATTCTTCACAATATAAGCAATTGCTACGAAATGGGTAAACAATTGATAGAAGATGGCTAGTCTATTCAATATCTATGGACAGGATCTTTTGCTTTTGTTGTAAGTTGTTTAAAACAGTAAAAAATGCTACCAGAGTTGGACAACTTGGTAACGATGGATTCAAAGATTGGCATAATTTGCATCGGTCTATTAAAAGTCATGAAGGAAATGAAGAGCATTTATGTTGCATGACTAGCTGGATTGAATTGGAAAATAGGCTTCGAACAAAAACTACAATTGATAAAAGCGTTGAATTGTTGATCGATGCGGAAAGAGAACATTAGAGGCATGTACTAACAAAGATAATCGCTATTGTAAAAAGACTCGCCAAAAACACCTTGCCATTTCGAGGAGATGATGAGAGGCTAAATGTTGAGAACAATGGTCTGTTTTTACAAATGGTGAAAATAGTTAGTGAATTTGATCCAATAATGAAAGAACACCTTCGGCGGGCTAATGCAAAAGAGATTCAATACACGTATCTTGGCAAAAAAATTCAAAATGAGTTGATACAGTTGTTAGCTAATGAGGTGAGAAATGCAATTGTCAAGAAAGTTAAACATGCAAAATATTTTGCAGTTATACTTGATTGTACTCCAGATGCAAGTCATGAGGAGCAGATGTCGTTAATAGTACGATTTGTAGATGATTCGGCAAACTTACCTATAGTTGAAGAACATTGGCCTAAATTCTTGAAGGCAGATGACACAACAGGACTTGGACTGACAACCGAGCTTCAAAAGGCTTTGATCAAACTCGATCTGAATATTGATGACATTAGAGGGTAAGGGTATGATAACGGATCCAACATGAGTGGGAAGTACAGAGGTGTGCAAAGAAGAGTACTTGAAATGAATCCCTGAGCTTTCTATACTCCATGTGGCGCTCATAGTCTAAATCTAGCGTTATGTGATATGGTGAATTGTTGTTCCAAAGCTGTATCATTCTTTGGAGTGATACATCGCATCTACACTCTGTTTTCATCTTCTACCAAGCGATAGCAAATTTTTAAAGATAATGTAAAAGGGTTGACAGTAAAGCCGTTGTCACAAACACGTTGGGAAAGTCATGTTGAGAGTGTGAAACCTATAATGGAGCAAACTGCACAGATAAGAGAAGCATTACTTGATTTGGCTGAAACTAACGAAGATCCTAAAATAAAGAGTGAAGCCGAGTCGTTGGCAACACATGAACTTCAGGATTTTGAGTTCTTGCTTGGCATGATAATCTGGTATAGGTTGTTGTATGCAGTCAATATTGTGAGTAAATTTCTTCAAACTGAATCCATGGACATTGATCATGCGATCGACCTATTGAAAGGACTTGTTTCATTTCTTGAAGATTATAGAGAAATTGGATTTGCCATTGCCAAGGATGAAGCGACAAAAAAGGCAAATGAAATGGGAATTGAAGCTGTATTTACAGAAAAACGCATAATTCGAAGAAAAAAACAATTTGATGAAAACTGTAGTAATGAGGTAAAGCAATCAGCAGAAGAATCATTTAGAGTTGAGTACTTTGTTTTTATAATTGATCAAGCTCTATCTTCTCTGAGGACTCGATTTGAACAATTCAAACTATATGATGATATATTTGGATTTTTGTTTAATTTGAAGAGGTTAAGGAGTGCAACTTTATCAAGTTTGTTGAACTATTGTATGAATCTTGAGAAATATCTTGAACATGATGGGCTTTCAGATATCAGTGGAGATGATTTGTGTTCGGAATTACAAGTCTTGAAGATTTATTTACCAAATGAAGCAATAAGAGTAATTGAAGTGCTACACTATTTGAAGACATTGGATGTTTGTTTTCCAAATGCTTATATTGCTTACAAAATTTTGTTAACCGTACCGGTTACAGTTGCATCTGCGGAAAGAAGTTTCTCGAAATTGAAGTTGATCAAGACTTATCTCCGATCAACTATGTCACAAGAAAGATTAAACGGGTTGGCTATGTTATCAATAGAAAAAGAAATGGTTAAGCAGCTAAGTTATTCAGATTTGATTGATGTTTTTGCCTCTAAAACAGCAAGACGAATAGTATTTAACTAATTGTTTGAAATTTTTGGTTTGATGGTTTATAATATAATCGTTTCTATGATATATTTCGTTGTTGTTTTAATGTTAGTTTTTTTAAGTTAGCAATGAGTCGCATAATCACTACAACAAATTTTAATGCACGCCGTAAAAAGTCATTTACGGCATACAGGCGCATGCCGTATAAAGCCATGCCGTAAATGCTCGCATTCTTTTACGGCGTGCATTGCATGCAGTAAATAACGAAAGGCACGCCGTTAATGCACTTTTTACGGCGTGCAAATGCACGCCGTAAATACTTCAACTTTTTACGACTTCTTTCTATTACGACATGCACATGCACGCCGTAAAAACTCAATTGTTTACCTTTTACGGCGTGCACCTGCACGCCGTAAATGTGAATTTTATTTTTAAAAATTATTTATTTATTTAATTACGAACAAGCTTATAATAATTAAAAGATTTATATATACCAACACATATAATATAATCATGTTTTCCATAATTCCAATAAATAAAAGTATTAAGTGCGATCAAATACAATATACCAAAATGTAGAGTTAATCTCAATGATTACTAAGAACATCATTAGCCTAGCCAAAAAGTTGATATCAATTTGCCAAAAGTATTGATTACTACCCCAAAAAAAGTTGATATCAATTTTATCGACAAGCAAGCATTTGGACCAGTTTTGTAGCTTGTAATAGGGTCAGTAGATGTCGAATTGCTGCATGCCATATGCTTTATTTTGCAGTAGTGTCCACTCTTCAGTTGCTTCAAGTCTCCACAACAACAATCATCCAACAAAGATTACTATATGCCTCATGGTCAAGTTGTCGGGAACCTGCATGGCTTTCTTAGTTAGATACAGTTAAATTTTTTTCCTCTCTACCGTACAAACCAAAAATGGAACAAAGATTATATACCAAGATTAAACTGAAAACGCACGTTAAAAAAACTAGAAAACTTACAGTCAATGGATAAGAGGAGATTCTTCCTTCCAGTGTCTGCATTTTCAATTGCAAATGACACAGAAGAAGAAAATCATCCACGCAAGATTTGGATGCTTGCATTTTCTCGAAATCCATTGATTGCACTTTGAACCTAGGACAAAAAGAATAACGCAGAGAAGATAAATAGTTGATCACCAACCATCTTGTATAAACCAATTTATTCAGATAATCATAATGATAGAATAAGTGGAATTGGAAAGGGTGATTCAACACACAATCAAAGAAACTTAAATTGAGCTACAGTTATGGGCCCAAAGGATTTATTTGAACTAACATATTGTCAATCAAGAACATTTGAGTCTGAGAGAATATTTTTCAGAAAATTTACCTCTAGAAATAATAGTTAAAGAAATCTATATGCCTTTGTATTTTGAAGGCATATATATCAGTAGCCTTTGAAAGAGCCGTATACAACAAGCAATTTGTTAACTTCTCTAAAAAGAAGCATGCCATTAGGAGATGAAGTATCGAAAGTCATGCGTTGAGCTTTGTTTAACACAAACTCAGCCATGAATTTCAGCAATGGTGTTGTGACCTGCAAAAATCAATCATAAGGTTGTAAAAGTGAGTTTCATTCGTGTAAAGCAAAAATACAGAAAAAATGTTATCTTCCTCTATAATTACAGAAGTTTCTTCTTTCTTATGTGTTCAGCTTGGGGGTGCATGTAAATACCTTCCTGGCATTCCCCATGTCAAGCATCAACAGCAGCTGGAGCAGGGCAGCTTGTGACGGAAGGGTCGACTCAGAATTTTGGAGCAGCAGCCTTCCAATTCTACATGTATTTGCTAGATATCTGTACAACTAAAATGAGTTCTGACCACATAACGTAACTTACTACTCATAACAAAATGTCGCAGTATAACTTAAACCACTTTAGCAACCTTTACATTATGCTAACAAGGGACAAACGCACCTATCTAACTAAGGAGCTCAACTTTGATTCCATTATGTTCAACCTTTTTTCCAGCACTTGGCTCAACAAAAATATGCAAAGATGCAGAATAAATATGCACCCACCTGATGGCAATTATCAATTTTGACATCGAAATTAACACAGAGATAAAAATATGTGATTTTGTCTCTAGTAAAAACTGGTTGTTTAAAAATTATTTCAATGCTACGCAAAAACAACTCGAAGCACATTTATGGCACAAATTAACTACCAAAAAAATCTAGGCTTAACAATATTTATACATGCTTCTGCAGAATCAGCTGAAGTTTAAGCAATAAATTATTCTCGTTTATATAACAGCACCAACTATGGCAATAAGCATATAAAACACCAAGTTTCTAGATATAAAAATACACCATCGATGTCCATCACTGACACTCCAATATCAGAGCATTATACACATTCTGTGAATTGGTACTATCCCAAATAGAATAAAATTTGCTGAGCACCATGATAAACAATAAATTTAAACCTGCTTCCTGGATTTTCCATTTGAAAATGTAATTGATACATTGCATGCTGGCTTGAAGGCTCCAATTATAAAATTCTGAACAGAAAATCACAATTACGATAATATTAAAAAATCACTGTAGCATAGCGGTAATTGCCTAAATAAAAATAAATAAATAAAAAAAGAGGTGCCATGGAGATTTAAGTTAGAGCTGAAACTTCAGCATGTTGAGACTATCGAATTCCCAAATAGGAAAACCTGCAACAATTTTCCATTCAAGGTCAAGCTTCAATTACCTGCAACAAATAGAAAGCATATGCATTTTCATTATTAATCAAAAATGAACTCTTAATCAAGGAATATAATATATCTTATGCTTTTTGGGAGGTCAAACAAAGTATGTTCTGAAAGAAAGATTAATCAGATAGACGTGAAAAATTGATTGAAACAACACCGTTAAACCAAAAAGCAATAGAGAAAACACAAACCCTTACCAACCCATTGAATCTAAATACAATCTTCTCATCACTGTGACAACAAATAATTCAAAACAAAGGATTAATATCATAAGAAATTACAGAGAGGTTTTCACAGGGGAGAAGAGAGACAAGAAAATGGCGAGAAAACAGCAGAGAAGATACAAACATCCCACTAGGATCTCTAATCTACAATCTTATTGCAGCTCTCGTGCACGAAGGAAACACAGGAAACTCACAAGAAGCCGTAAACGAACCCTAGTTTTACTGAAATTTCAATTGAATTTGAACCATAGTTTTACCAATTACCCAATCTACATTTCACATTATTTCCCTGCAAATTGATAGCAAAACGAAAAAAAAAATCAATAAATGATACCTAAAAGCTATCCCAGTGCTGATTTCGGTCGTTAGGTTAGTGGGCTCACGGTTGATGGCTAATTGAAGGGTGGTAATTTGGGAGAAATGGCGGTATGGCGGACAGAGAAGGAAGAAAACGAAGGAAGGAAAAAGAACCGAGCACGAATGAGAAGGAAAATAAACGGAGAGAAAGAAAAGGGAAATAAAAGGAAAGAGAGAGAAAACGGAATACGGCATTTACGGCGTGCATATCAACGCCGTAATAAGTCGAAAAACACGGCACGCATGAAGAGCACGCCGTAAATACTACCTTAATACGGCGTGCATAAATGCATGCCGTAAATACTTTAACAAACTGATTTTTAACGGCATACATATACCGTATGCCGTAAATAGTCTGTTATTACGGCATGCCTTATATGCACGCCGTAAACGTATGCCGTAAAAACTACATTTTGTTGTAGTGAATACACCTTTGAATTTTGTCGATGAGGGGCCTAATTTTCATCATTCGCCTCAGGGCCCCTCAAACACAGGACCGGCTCTGGTTTTACTGGATATAATTTCATGCAAGAGCTGAAGCTGTCTTCCAGGAAGTGTGCATGTGGTGAGTTGGGGGTGAAATTGGCCCGACCCAAGACTCCACGTGTAGTCTTCCAACGATGTTCCCATGCACATACTATAAATTAATATAAAAATGAATATGTGATGCAATTTAAAAAAATAAAATTTCATAGAAAGAATTGTAAAGTCAAAAGAGCTCGCAATTTTTCTATGATCATAAGATTTGCTTCTAGTATTATTCGAAACATAGGATTACCCATAGATGAAATTTTGGTTTCAAAAATGCCACACTCATTTCGGGCTAGCGCTGCCCAAGGGAAACTAGGCCATTGCCTTGAGCCTCAAACAAAATAGCCCCAAAAGCTTCCTCTAATTTTAGGTTTTTTTTATGACACTTCCAAATAATATCTTCCAAACAAAGCACAAGCCCAATAGAAAATCCAAATCAAAAGTAATTCTATATTACTTTTTTGGACTTAGCCCCGTTTGGTAGCAATTTTTTACTCCAAAAAATTAATTTTTTGACCGTTATTTTATTATTTCAGTCGTCATTTTCTACTTCTTCATTCACATATGGGGCCCACCTTTCTTTTTAACGATCAAAAAATTCATTCTCATAATTACTACCGAACATGTCCTTAATATTAATATAGAAATTTTTTTAAAATAAAGTTGAACTTACTGTAAGAAAAGCATATCTGGCATCATTAAATTATTTTTCTTTTGCATTTTTGTTAATTAAGAAATATACCACTTTGACAAAGGAAATCAAAAACAAGAACAATTTCGTTTCAGCTACATAATTGTACCTCTTACATTACTTCACAGTACACAAAATAAGAAGAGATGAAAATTATTATATATTCTCTATGTTAGTGAGAAATATTTAATTTAATATATGAATTTTACATTTGAATTCTTATATTTAATTTTTCAATGAACATCCAAATGAGTGTACCTATTCCTTTCGCATCTCAAAATGTGAGAATGTTAAATATTATATTAGTCTAATCTCTCAAGTTTTGAGAGGGGCCTTGAATTGCATGAAATCTTTGTCTTAATATAGAAATGTTATTTGGTTAAATATTTAAGTAGTTTTACAATTGTAAATAATAATAATAATGATGATGATGATGATGATGATGATGATGATCATGATGTTTGAGGGCCTCAAAAGAATTAATCGCCTAGAGCCTCCAAATTCTCGGAGTCGGCCCTACACTCGTTTACAGTTTAGTGATCAAATATCAAAATATCGAACATCAAAATATTCGAACATGAGAATATAATCATCTTCCAAGCCATGATGGTAAAAAAATATTAATAATAAATAATAATAAAAAATGTATTATTATCCAGTATGTCATCATTTACTCTTCTAATTGAGTATCAAAGACCATTCCATCATTGTCAACCAAATGAATCATATCACCAATTTTATGTTATGATCAGAGAAGAAAAGCTCTAACAAGTGATTATAAAAAAAGAAAGTAAGTATTCCATTTTTTTCCTTCTACTTTACATCCATTTACAGCATGGTTGAATAAATTTAAAAGAATGTAGGATTGTACTATAAACCATTCGACCATTATAGCCGAAAGCAGTCTAATAGCTTGAAAAAAGCCTTATGGTAAATCACTTATGGTCGATACGATTTTTGCACTATAGTAATTGCTAACAATTATATGGCAAAAACGAAAAATAAATTTTTTAATATTTAGCAAATAAAGAAAACGGTAAAGATGATAATTTTGAAGCAAAACAAATTTGGTAATTAATGTTTAGGATAAAGCACGAAAAAATGTTTTAAAAAAAAAGGTTGTATATATATTTTTTTAATCTAATTCAAATTTTCAGAAAAATATTATGTAATTTATTTTTTTTAAAATTATTTTTACAGTTTTCACATTAATCAATTAAGTAAAATTACTTGCTTAAAACCATAAGAATTAACATGTGTGCATTGGAGTTTTATTTTTTATATTCTTCAACATAAAAATAATATCGTTCAAACAAGTCAAAATATAAATATAACGGTTTGAAATTTCACTACAACAAATAAATTGATACCTTCCGAAACTAAACATAGCAACATTAATATATTTATCTCAATACAATTTTAAACTAACAAATTAATATGAGGAAAATATTTATCATGTGCTCTTATTGATCTTGGATGTAATGCAAACCTCAATTATGCTAATTGCTCATGTGGATCTTTATAAGAAAAACCTAGGATTTGTAAATGATTTTGAAGCATCCCAACAATCTTTGACTTGATTTCAAAGTTATTTGCTTCCACTTAGAAGGGGCTATGCTAAAGACCGTAATGGTTCGAGGATCTATCAGGATGGTGCATTTTTCTGTGGCATTCTATTCATATTCGATGTAGTATTTCATGAAATGTATGTTTGATCACCGGATCCAAATGAGTTGAATCCGTAATAGTGTCTCTTTCATGCACTAGACAACAAAAAAATTGAAAGAACAAAAATAAGAAAAAAATGAAATCAAAGCTAAAATTAATTGGTGCCAATATTCGAAAAAATACCGTCTTGAGAAATAGTACCAAAAACTTGAACAGCATAATCAAAAGTGCACGATATTGCGGCAAGTAGTAAAAGTTCACTTAAGTCCAAAGTTGATCCACGATGACCATGTTCTATGTACCGAAGTTGATAATCTTAACTTTATCTAAACGTTTGATTTTTTAACGAAGGCTACTTAAAAACAATGGAAGCAAATACTGGCTAAAATATACGAACTTGAGATGTTAGGATTTCATGATATCACCATAATTTAATTGTTTCAATTCCACTTTAATTTTAAGACCTTGACAGTATGCAACCAGGTAATAGATTGGTTTTCCCTCATTTATTCAAGTGTCTCCGTCGAGTAAACTCAAAATTAAATAACTGAAAAATGCTTACGTGATCACATAAGCCGTAGGTGTATATCTCTATCTGATATCTAAATATATTATTTTCGTAGTTTGGAATTTAAAGCACGCTTTTGATCACTCACACAGCGGCGGCACTGGCAAGCAGGAAGTGGTGGATGGCAGAGGCTCGACGATTGGGCGGCAGCAGGTCTTGGACTCTTTAGTGGCGGAGCCTTTGTATGTTTTTGCAAAATTCAATTTGTCGTATCAATGGGGGCTGGGACGCTGGATACAATACAAAGCAAGCAGTGGATAATGTGCCTAATTTAAAAGGGGGGGAAAAATATATATATATATATATATAATTCAGTCAAAAAATTTTAATTGTGTCAAAAATTTTAGCAAGTGCTACAGGATGTTATGTATCGATATTAAGATTGTTTATATTTATCAAACTGATTTGTTGTTGACAATTTTGATCAATATGTAGAAATGGCTTCCATTATCATAGCAACTTATGTTGTATCCTCTATTGTTGTTTGGATGTAGATAGGGACTCCTTAAACATAATTGTAACCAATAACATTTGGACTTTTTGTGCCTAGTGGATTGAAGTGCGTGGCTCTTGTTGAGATGATATCAACGGAGGTGAAGATTACTATCAGTATTGCTATCTTGAAAATAGAGTAAGGATTATAAATTACAAACTCGCTTCTCTTCTACATGAAGCCGAAAATAAAGGATCCCTGGTTAAAGGCATATGCACTTGGTATTGATGTTGAGCATGTGTTTAACATGTATGCAGCTGAATCTATAAATGAATTGCACACAATAATCAGAATTTTTAAGTAGTCGTGCTTACAGTCGGGAAAAGCCTTCGCTTTCTGTGTGGAAGAGCTTGAAACTGCCTACTTTTTTCTCCCCAAAAGTTCTCAGAAATGCAAGCTAGCAGTCTGGAGCTCCAGTACCATACTCTTTAAGCGGACAATCTTAATATATATGTATATATAGTTCAACAGGGTTTTTATGTTGTTGTCTGGTGGTGCTGATTACAATATAAAGAATGGGTTGTGGTCACTCAACAATGAGTGTGATGCTCTTTTAATATTTTTTTCTCCTAACATCTTTGGCCACAGATTGTGATTGGTTTTCGTGTTCTATACGCTGATTCTTTGAGTTTAATAATAATTATCATGAGGTGTTTGATTCACCGTACCAAATGTGTCATTTAAAAGTTTTTTCTTGCAAAATTCAATTTTTTTTTATCTGACGAACTGCAGACTTGCTTTAATATGATAATTGATTAAAAAGTGTGGTAGTTTGTGTGCATGTATGCTCTCAGTTATATTGACGCAAAACGGAAGTAACAAAAAAAAAAACAAAAGATTTACAAATGAAAATCTTGAAAATAAGAAAATTGGAATTCTCCAAGAATGAAACTTGTATATTCTTCAATGATGACGGAAAACGTTCCAAAAGCCATTAAATAGGCGTTACAAGAAACTCTAAAACATAGAAAAAATAAAACGTTCCAAAAATAGCGAAAATTCAAAACGGAAAATACAGAAATTAATTATTCGGAGGCCTAAAGAAGGAATTTGGCTAAAATCCCGAGATCTCAGGTCGCCCGAGTCCAATTTCTCGAGCCGTTTCCAATCAGCCTGCCAAATTTCAGCCCATTTCGACACCATCGCGACAAACGACAAAATTGCCCTTGGTGCGATTTTTCTTTGTTAATTTTCTATCCAACATTTCTTCAAACTCCAAAGCTAGTTGTCCTATATCATATATGCAGGAATATCTCATTCATTGATTTACACTGTGTAGTAATGTTTCCCTCAATTAGCTCATATGTTATCAAGTCGTATTATTTTTATATTTATGTCGAGTGTCCTTCACTCAGTGTCTCGTTTGTAGGTTATATAGTGTCTTAGAAATGTCAGCATGCTGTTATGTTGGGGGTAGTGGTGCAAAATACAATGCTTTAACGGTGAATGACCAGCATGCACCTTGACAAAAGAAAATAAAAGACAGGTAGTATTCTTTTTCCTTTTCTCCATGTTTTGCAGCAGCATAAATTTGTTACATAGCCGTCAGTACAAAAACCACTTGGAGATGTGTCCTGGGGGCGCGTAGCCGTCAGTACAAGATACGATTGAAGGAAGCTGCTGAACAAAATAGCTTAACTAGATCAATGGTCGAATACAAATAAGATTTATGATAGACATTTAGAATAAGTTCCTTGGTGGATTCGAACTATCATGGAAAATTGGGAGAGGATTGCATGCATAGTAGGAATAGATCTAGATGTCATTTAACACATTACTGGGAAATAAGTATAATTTTGATCGTCCACTTGAAAATGCAAGAGTATGAATGTTTAAAAAATGAAAATGAACAACCAGCCTCAAACAATGAAAATCAGATAGGGAGTTTTATTGTAAATTTCAACCACTTAATTAGGAGTTTTAGGCTCCATCCTCAGAAAGATTCCAAATCATACTATTCAAGTATAAAGCTACTAGTCACAAACTCACGGCTAGGGAGCGAGTTGAATAGAATGGGGGGACAAGAAAAAGGGATTATAGGGAGAAAAAATATACAAAAGTTGTACCATTCAGAAAATTTGAACCTCCTGGGCATTAAATCATATTACAATCATACAATACTATAAATGATGAGACCAAGTTGTTGATTGAAAAATCAATTATGGAGAGTATTACGACGGACCTATAAGAAAGAGACTTCCTTTCTTAATCTCTTCAACATTGAAGATCGGTTTTTACACAACAAGAACAAACCCCTTGTATCTTCACAAATCTGCAAGAGGATAATGCATTTGACCATGATTTTATGGACTAAAAAAGGTTTAGACATAAACAATGTTAATTTGTGGGATGTGAAAACATTTTCTTGGATTTTCCATTGATGTGATTCCAATTTCTTCTTAATGACAAAGCTATCTAAATTAATTTTTTTTTTTTTTTTTTTTGGAGTTAAGCTGTTTTTGATACATTATTTTTACTTTGTATATTGCAGTATTTGTGTTTTTAAAAATGATGATATGTAATTTTTGAATATTTATTTAAAATTAGGTAGTTTGTGTAATTTCCTCTTTAAGAAAAACCGAGACAAAAGGTCCACATATATATATAAAAGGCCCAAATCCAACAAACTATTTTCTCTAATCATCCATCCGGCTCAAGCTTCTCAACGACTGTAAGTCTACAACAACTGCAAGTTCCAACCAAAACCAACAAACTATCTTCTCTAATCATCCATCCGACTCAAGCTCCCCGATGACTGCAAGTCTCCTACAACTGCAAAGTTCCAACTTGCAAATTCCGACAGAGCCAGCACTGTGTTCGTGGCATCTCGTCGGGTGTTGGCTCTGTCCCTGATCACATAAACGAAAAGAAAGAGATATATTACACTAGATGAATTGAACTAGTCAAATTCGCTTGCTTTGAAGATGTGAAAGTGAAATTTCAATTATTTGAAACACAAACTTATTCTTTATTTGTTAGTCTTATTAACATTTTTTACTTTGAAATTTTATTTTATTTATTTTCGATTCAATCTAACTGTTATTGAAATTTCGTTTTTATTTTTGCTGAAAGATGCGAACAGGAAATCATGCATTAAAACACTAGTACATCTATGAAAATCATGCATGGTATATGAGTATATCTCTATCCTCTATCAGACCTCGCAATTATTGAAATAAATGCTATCTATCCTATTGTCTCCCTCAATAATAATAAAACTCACAAATCAATTCAATTAATGATCAAACAATTAAAAGACATTTAAGAATAATAACGATCATTCAAGAAATCATATGTATTGTGGGTCAGATTGTTTAAATAATATCAAAATTTCATAAAAAAAAAGTTCATCTATGTATTAGTAAATGAAAATCTAGCCTAACATTATAAAATTATGAGAAATTATCTTTGATTTATGGAATATCGCTTGGATTTTTTATTAATGGCGGAGAACGGGAAAAATCTTGAAATCTTGAATCTCTTCAATGGGTTCTTGTTAATTTCCAAATTGCGCCTTCCTCTTTTTTTACCCAAAAACCAAGATTAGATCTTCAATTAATTGAAATCTTGTGTTTTGCCTCTTGATTTGTCCAAAAGGTGTAATGAATTGCCTTTCTTTACTTGTAAGATTTGATGAATTATATGGTATGAGATGTTGTGAAGGTGTATGATGCTGTTCTGTGTTTACGAGGGTCGAATTTAGGTTGAAATTCATGTTGAAATTGGTTCCCAAAGGTAGTAAATTGTAAATAAAAAACTACCTCGTCTAGTCCAGATTGAACTATGCTTGCGCATGGATGTGCTCCTTGAGCAAGCATGGCTTATACTCCTTTGCTTCAAACTCTACAAGAACACGCCTTCCAAACGCATGAGTAAAGGTAGTACTTACATACTTCTTGCAAGTTTTGATTTTTGCATTTTAGTCCTAAGCTTTGATCTATTGTTCAGCTTGAGTCCTTTCTTTGTGCAATTTTCATCATTTGACTTTAATATCATCCAATTGATTCTATGTAGTCTCCAATCATCGTTTCTCGGTTCGAACCAACTATTGGACATTTGCACTTTGGACTCCGACCTTAGATTTATTCATTTTTTGCTTGCTTTTCATTCATTTCTTCTAATTTTATTTTCAATTATTGTGTATCACCTAACAGATAAAATATATAAGAGATTGAACAATAATTCATAACAAATAACCCAAATATTCATATTTAACGGCCTAGATAAGTGTAACACCCGCAAATTTGAATATTTTTTTGTCCTCAAATAAAACTAAAACTTATCTCAAAAAACATGCATGCAACAAATTTCTTGTCGTGTATCTCAGGATGGAAATTATTGTATTAAATTATGAACAGTTTCAAAATCACAATACAGAAATCAATTTCTACTAACCCAATTTACAGCAGACGAGCATGTGAGAAGAATAAGTCAAACACCATATATTCATAAGTTGTATCAATTCTCGATTCCTAATGGTCAAATATCTCATTTCTTCATTCGTAAGATACACGCACCCCAAACTTATTCCTTTAAATATTTTTCTTAGGTGTGATCTCAAGTTAAATTTTTATACAGATCCTCATCTTTTCTACTTTGGATAGATTTCACTAATCGCTAATCAATACCTTGACAAATAAGGATTCCCTTAATTTTGATTGTTTCAACTTCTAAGACTCAACTTGGTTATTAATCCCTTGGGAAAGTCTACTTCTCTCAAAAAAGCGTTTAGGGCTTAATCAATGCATGTAGTTCGTTTTCTATTTTATGCACCAGCCCCTTCAATCTTGCCATGCATATTCTATTTTATACACTAACTTTATCCCTTTTTTGAGTTTTATTTTTGGAATTTTAAAAAAGTGTCCTCATTAGTATCTTTTATAGGGTAGTTTCACTCATGAATCATGATATCTTTTCCCTTTTTATACAATGATTAGTGCAATACCCTTTATTAAACACTTATTCTTCTTGAAAATCAGCTTTTAACTTAAGATTCTCACTAAGAATTTACAAATTTATAAAGTGTGATTTATTTTATTGACAAATAAATAAAAGTTCAACATATATAGATATTTTAGAATAATTAATAAAGTTAACTAAAAATTCATTAATTATTTCAACTTACTAGATTTAGTTGCACTTATTTGACTATATAGTTTCTTGTCCGACTATATTATCGTTTGAGTAAGAATATTAATCTGCTTTAGCGAGAAGTTCGAAGCAAAAAATATGCCTCCGATTTTCTTCATTGGACGAGCACCTAGTGTTGATCTCAAGTTTTGTTGCTCCAACGTGACCAACAAATCCATAGACCTTCCGCTTCTATGTAAGTCTGTTCCTGCACACTTGGACAAGTCAGTTGGCCATATGCACTCCAATTGTCAAGTCTGCTGAAGTAGTAGATATATGAGTGTGAGAGGTGCTTTAAACACGAACCTCCAATATAAAAAGGGGATAGACGATAATGATAGTAAATATTGCGAAGTTATATTTTAAAAGTCTAACTTGCACTACCTTTGGAAT
>NW_019247660.1:0-931 GCF_002742605.1 Olea europaea var. sylvestris | reverse complement strand
AAAAAAAAGTGGTGATATTTTCCTTGTTTATTTGTATGTGGATGAAGTGATTTTGACAAAAAATAATCCAAAAACGTTTGAAGAATTCAAGAGAGTTATGGCTAGAGAATTTGAGATGACAGACATTGGATTAATGTCCTACTATCTTGGCATTGAGGTGAAACAAAGGCACGAAGGAATCTTTATCTCTCTTGAAGGATACGCAAAAGAAATTCTTAAAAGGTTTGAAATGGCAAATTCCAAGCCAGTGAACACCCCCCTTGAATGTGGAGTTAAATTGTCTAAGCAAAGAGATGGAGAGAAGAACAATCCCAGATTTTTCAAGAGCTTTGTTGGAAGCTTGAGGTACTGAACTTGTACAAGATCAGATATTCTTTTTGGTGTTGGACTTGTAATTCGCTTCATGGAAGCTCTTACTACTACTCGTTTAAAGATAGCCAAAAGATTACTTCGTTACATTAGTTTGTTTTCTTTATGGGAAATATGGTATTTAACTTGGAATTCTAAGAAGCGACATATTGTGACTCTTTCTACGTGTGAAACAGGGTATGTCACAGCTACTACTTCTGTTTGTCATGCAATTTAGCTTAGGAGTTTGATGAGGGAGCTTTACCAACAACCAAAAGGCCCAAAACAGATATTTTTGTTGATAATAAGTCTGCTTTAGCATTGGCCAAAAACCCAATGTTTAAGGAGTAAACATATTGATACGAGATATCATTTTATACGAGAGTGCATATCCAAGAAAGAAGTGGAACTTGAGTTTGTGAAGTCTCAAGACCAAGTTGTGGATAATTTTACCGAGCCCTTAAAGATTAATGTTTTTGAAAAGTTGAGGACGTTCCTTGGCGTAAGAATTAAGTTTCAAATGGGGTGTTGTATTAATAAACTAGATTCAATTCTAGAATAATCCATAAATACTTAGATTGCT
>NW_019247659.1:0-1408 GCF_002742605.1 Olea europaea var. sylvestris | reverse complement strand
GGGGCAATTTCGTCATTTTTCGCGACTGTGCCGAAATGGGCTAAAATTTGACTGGTTGATCGGAAATAAACAAAAATCGCGCCACGGGCAATTTCGTCATTTTTCGCGACTGTGCCGAAATGGCCTAAAATTTGACTGGTTGATCGGAAATAAAAATCGCGCCGAGGGCAATTTCGTCATTTTACGAGACTGTGTCTGAATGGGCTTAAATTTGGCAGGTTGATCGGAAATAAAAATCGCGCCGGGGGCAAATTCGTCATTTTTGACGACTGTGTCGAAATGGGTTAAAATTTGACAGGTAGATCGGAAACAAAAACCGCGCCGGGTCAATTTCGTCTTTTTTCGCGACTGTGTCGGAATGGGTTTAAATTTGGCAGGTTGATCGGAAATAAAAATCGCGCCGGGGGCAATTTCGTCATTTTTCACGACTGTGTCGAAACGGGCTAAAATTCGACAGATAGATCGGAAAAAAAATCGCGCCGGGTCAATTTCGTCTTTTTTTCGAGACTGTGTCTGAATGGGTTTAAATTTGGCAGGTTGATCGAAAAAAAAATCGCGCCGGGGGCAATTTCGTCATTTTTCACGACTGTGTCGAAACGGGCTAAAATTCGACAGATAGATCGGAAAAAAAATCGCGCCGGGTCAATTTCGTCTTTTTTTCGCGACTGTGTCTGAAGGGGTTTAAATTTGGCAGGTTGATCGAAAAAAAAAATCGCGCCGAGGGTAATTTCGTCATTTTACGCGACTGTGTCTGAATGCGCTTAAATTTGGCAGGTTGATCGGAAACAAAAATCGCGCCGGGGTAATTTCTTCATTTGACGTTACTGTGTCGGAACGGGCTTAAATTTGGCAGGTTGGTCGGAAATAAAAATCGCGCCGGGGGCAAATTCGTCATTTTTCACGACTGTGTCGAAATGAGCTTAAATTTGACAGGTAGATCGGAAACAAAAACCGCGCCGGGTCAATTTCGTCTTTTTTCGTGACCGTGTCGGAATGGGCGTAAATTTGGCAGGTTGATCGGAAATAAAAATCGCGCCAGGGGCAATTTCGTCATTTTGCGCGACTGTGTCGAAATGGGCTAAAATTTGACTGGTCGATCGGAAATAAAAATCGCGCCGAGGGCAATTTTGTCATTTTACGCGACTGTGTCCGAATGGGCTTAAATTTGGCAGGTTGATCGGAAATAAAAATCGCGCCGGGGGCAATTTCGTCATTTTTCACGACAGTATCGAAACGGGCTAAAATTTGACAGATAGATCGGAAACAAAAACCGCGCCGGGTCAATTTCATCTTTTTTCGCGACTGTGTTGGAATGGGCTTAAAATTGGCAGGTTGATCGAAAATAAAAATCATGCCGGGGGCAATTTCGTCATTTTTCGCGATTGTGTTCAAGTGGGCTAAAATTTGA
>NW_019247658.1:0-1408 GCF_002742605.1 Olea europaea var. sylvestris | reverse complement strand
ATCAATGTACAAATAGCAAAGTTCAATCGATAAGAACCACACTGCATGTACACTATGGTGTGCACTTTAGTTTACTCTTTACCATGTGACATTACTCTATTGGACAGTTTATGTTTCAATAGTTTTCCCATCCAATTAAAACTTGACAACAAGGCTAGTGTTAAACAACGCATCGAAAATCAGTGTACAAGTAGCAAAGTTCAAACTATAAGGACCTTGCTACATGTATACTATGGTATACACTTTGCCACTTGACATTACCTGTCACGCAGTTTAAATTTCAAACTATTTTCCCACCCACTAGACACTTGACGACAATGCAAGTGTCAATAGACGTGTCAATAATTAGTGTACAAATAGCAAATTCAACTGGTAAGAACCTTGCTACATGTACACTAAGTTGTACACTTTAGTTTACACTTTGCCACGTGACATTACCCTGTTGGAAGGTTTAAATTTCAAATAGGTTTCCCATCCAATTGACACTTGACAACAATGCAAGTACTAAAAAACGTATCAAAAATCAGTTTACAAATAGCAAAGTTCAATCAATAAGTACCTTGCGACATGTACTCTATGGTGTACACTTTAGCTTACACTTTGCCCCGTGATATTACAATGTCAGACAGTTTAAATTTCAAATAGTTTTCCCATCCAATTGACATTTGATAACAATACAAATGTAAAACAATTCGCTAAAAATCAGTGTACAAGTAGCAAAGTTCAATCGGTAAGAACCTGGCTACATATACACTATGGTGTACACTTTAGTTTACACTTTGACACGTCACATTACCCTATTGGACAACTTAAGTTTCAAATAGTTTTTTTATCCAATTGACACTTGACAACAATGCAAGTGTCAAAAAACTTGTCAAAAATCAGTGTACCAATAGCAATGTTCAACCTGTAAGAACCTTACGACATGTGCATTATGATGTACACTTTAGTTTACACTTTACCACGTTACATTTCCTTGTTGGACAATTTAAATTTCAAACAGTTTTCTATCCAATTGACACTTGGCAACAATGCAAGTGTTAAACAACGTGTCAAAAACTAGTGTACAAATAGTAAAGTTCAATAGGTAAGACTTGCTACATATACACTATGGTGTACACTTTAGTTTACACTTTGCCATGTGACATTATCCTGTTGGACATTTTAAATTTCAAACAGTTTTTCGATCCAATTAACACTTGATAACAATTTAAATGTCAAACAATGTGTCAAAAATCAGTGTACAGGTAGCGAAGTTCAATCCGTAAGATCCTTGCATCATGTATACTATGGTGTATACTTTAGTTTACACTTTGCCACATGATGTTACCCTATTGGATAGTTTATGTTTCAAAGAGTTTTTCCATCCAATTGAAACTTGACAACAATGCAAGTGTCAAATAACGTG
>NW_019247657.1:0-1408 GCF_002742605.1 Olea europaea var. sylvestris | reverse complement strand
AATTAATTATGGATCATAAACTTCCAGTCTTTTAGATCACGAGCTTTCAGCCTTTTAATTTCAAGAACTTAATCTTCAAACCTTCAAATCTTCTATGGTATTCTTCAAAGTCAAGACTACATCAATGAGAGGGCACATTTTTTCAATTACATCAAGAAACTAATTCTTGAATTGGAAAATTGAATAATATAAAAAAAAATTTATTTTCACCTTTTTCTCTCTTCAAATTTGAAAACTACAGAATTATATATTATGATTCTTGTAGGATTTCTATTAAATTACATAGAATGTCTAGGTTCCATTTAATCTCTGTTTACAATAATTTCACAGTCAAATTAGAGTTCTAATTAAAATTCAAGTATGAGTTTTAAAGTTTAAATCCAATTAATATACATTTAATCACCTGTGTCGCTCTAGAAATATAATTACAATTATAAATAAGTTTATAACTTTCATAGTAATTACAGCTAAGTATAAAACTTTATTGCCATTATAATAAACGCAAAACGATTATAATCATTGTAATTAAGTTTTAATACTTTATAGAGCTACTACAAAGACCTGATCAAACATATAATTATCCAAGTTCCAATAATTAGATCATGTCTAGTCGATCATAGACCACCAAATCTAATTATTACACTTTGTTTTTTCCCACTAAAGGCAAAAGATTGAACTTTTGAAATATATAAGATTATAGAAGCAATATATCTGTAATAATTTTCTCAGATTTGTCGTTTGTGTATTTTATCTCCATTCGAGATCCGATAATTAGGTACGAGCAAAAATGACCATTTTGCCTTTCCAATTATTCTCACTAATTTAAGTATTATTTTTCTTCAATGGTCCTGTGAACTAATCAAAGATGTCAAAATTTAGTCATCGCTAAAACTGAGATCAAATTTTAACCGTTCAACAGAAGACAATTAAGTAGTCACTATATCCTTTTTTATGGTTCACAATACAAATTCATGTTCTCTACTTTGCTCATTCTCAAGCTTCCAGCTCATCAAAATATTTTGACCAATCAAATTAATCTCACTCATTGATGAATCAAAGAACCATTAAAATTACGAAAAGATATACATAATAATCTTGTCAAGGGATTTAGATGAAATATACAGCAGTCAAGTGAAATTTAATTCTTCACACGGTCATGCCATATAAAATTAAACTCAACATCACATTTTACTATTTCTATAATAAGGACAAAATCACAAACTTGAATAGTGAATCAGTCAATATTAGAATCTTTTAGTGCAAGGTGCCAACTTATACATTGGTTGTGAACAAATTATCTGTGATCGAAATATAAGTTGTGTCAAAATATACTTCTCAACTCAAGTACACAACTTATATTATCATAAGCGATCATAGGTATTTTAATTCGAATGCTCAATAATAGATA
>NW_019247656.1:0-1408 GCF_002742605.1 Olea europaea var. sylvestris | reverse complement strand
GCGAAAAATGACGAAATTGCCCCCGGCGCGATTTTTGTTTCCGATCGACCTGTCAAATTTTATCCCATTTCGACACCGTCGCAGAAAATGACGAAAATGCCCTCGTCGCGGTTTTTGTTTCCGATCGACCTGTCAAATTTTAACCCATTTCGACACAGTCGCGAAAAATGACGAAAATGCCCTCGGCGCGATTTTTGTCTCCGATCGACCGGTCAAAATTTTAGCCATTATCGATGCCGTCGCGAAAAATGACGAAATTGCCACCGGCTGGATTTTCGTTTCCGATCGACCAGTCAAATTTTAGCCCATTTCGACACCGTCGGGAAAAATGACGAAATTCCCCCCGGCGCGATTTTTGTTTCCGATCGACCTGTCAAATTTTAGCCCATTTCGACACGGTCGCGAAAAATGACGAAATTGCCCCCGCCGCGGTTTTTATTTCAGATCGACCTTTCAAATTTTAGCACATTTCGGCACTGTCGCGAAAAATGACGAAATTGCCCGCGGCGAAATTTTTGTTTCCGATCGACCTGTAAAATTTTAGCCCATTTCGACACCGACGCGAGAAATGACGAAATTGCCCCCGGCGAAATTTTTGTTTACGATCGACCTGTAAAATATTAGCCCATTTCAACACCGTCACCGAAAATGACGAAATTGCCCCCGGCGCGATTTTTGTTTCCGATCAGCCTGTCAAATTTGAACCCGTTCCGACACCGACGCGAAAAATGACGAAATTGCCCCGGCGCGATTTTTGTTTCCGATCAGCCTGTCAAATTTGAACCGTTCCAACACCGACGCGAAAAATGACGAAATTGCCCCTGGCGCGGTTTTTGTTTCCGATCGACCTGTCAAATTTTAGCCCATTTCGACACCGTCACGAAAAATGACGAAAATGCCCCCGGCGATGTTTTTAATTCCGATCGACCTGTAAAATTTTAGCCAATTTCGACACAGTCGCGAAAAATGACGAAAATGCCCCCGGCGCGGTTTTTGTTTCCGATCGACCTGTCAAATTTTAGCCCATTCCGACACCGTCGCGAAAAATGACAAAATTGCCCCCGGCGCGATTTTTGTTTCCGATCAATCAGTCAAATTTGAGCCCATTCCGACACCGTCGCGAAAAATGACAAAATTGCCCCCGGCGCGATTTTTGTTTCCGATCAATCAGTCAAATTTGAGCCCATTCCGACACCGTCGCGAAAAATGACGAAATTGCCCCCGGCGGGATTTTTGTTTCCGATCGACCTGTCAAATTTTAGCCCATTTCGGCACCGTCGTGAAAAATAACGAAATTGCCCCCGGCGCGGTTTTTGTTTCCGATTGACCGGTCAAATTTTAGCCCATTTCGACATCGTCGCGAAAAATGACGAAATTGCCCCCGGCGCGATTTTCCTTTCCGATCGAC
>NW_019247655.1:0-1408 GCF_002742605.1 Olea europaea var. sylvestris | reverse complement strand
CAGGTTGATCGGAAATAAAAATCATGCCGGGGGCAATTTCGTCATTTTTCGCGATTGTGTTCAAGTGGGCTAAAATTTGACAGTTTAATCGGAAATAAAAATCGCCCCGTGGGCAATGGGCTTAAATTTGGCAGGTTGATCGGAAATAAAAATCGCGCCGTGTGCAATTTCGTCATTTTTCACGACTGTGTCGAAATGGGCAAAAATTTGACAGGTAGATCGGAAACAAAAGCCGCGCCGGGTCAATTTCGTCTTTTTTCGCGATTGTGTCGGAATGGGCTTAAATTTGGCAGGTTGATCGGAAACAAAAATCGCGCCGGGGGCAATTTCGTCAATTTTCGCGACTGTGCCGAAATGGGCTAAAATTTGACTTGTTGATCGGAAACAAAAATAGCGCCGGGGGCAATTTCATCATTTTACACGACTGTGTCGGAATGGGCTTAAATTTGGCAGGTTGATCGGAAATAAGAATCGCGCCGTGGGCAATTTCGTCATTTTTCACGACTGTGTCGAAATGGGCTTAAATTTGACAGGTAGATCGGAAACAAAAACCGCACCGGGTCAATAGCGTCTTTTTTCGCGACTGTGTCTGAATGGGCTTAAATTTGCCAGGTTGATCGGAAATAAAAATCGCTTCCGGGGCAATTTCGTCATTTTTCGCGACTGTGTCGAGAAGGGCCAAAATTTGACTGGTTGATCGAAAAAAAATAGCGCCGTGGGCAATTTCGTCATTTTACGCGAGTGTGTCGGAATGGGCTTAAATTTGGCAGGTTAATCGGAAATAAAAACCGCGCCGAGGGCAATTTCGTCATTTTTCGCGAATGTGCCGAAATGGGCTAAAATTTGACTGGTTGATCGAAAACAAAACCGCCCCGGGTCAATTTCGTCTTTTTTCGCGACTGTGTCGGAATGGGTTTAAATTTGGCAGGTTGATCGGAAATAAAAATCGCGCCGGGGGCAATTTCGTCATTTTTCACGACTGTGTCCAAATGGGCTTAAATTTGACAGGTAGATCGGAAACAAAAATCGCGCCGGGTCAATTTCGTCTTTTTTCGCGACTGTGTCTGAATGGGTTTAAATTTGGCAGGTTGATCAGAAATAAAAATCGCTTCCGGGGCAATTTCGTCATTTTTCGCGACTGTGTCGAAATGGGCTAAAATTTGACTGGTTGATCGGAAACAAAAAAGCGCCGGGGCAATTTCGTCTTTTTTCGCGACTGTGTCGGAATGGGTTTAAATTTGGCAGGTTGATCGGAAATAAAAATCGCGCCGGGGGCAATTTCGTCATTTTTCGCGACTGTGCCGAATTGGGCTAAAATTTTTACTGGTTGATCGGAAATAAAATTCGCGCCGTGGGCAATTTCGTCATTTTTCACGACTGTGTCGAAACGGGCTAAAATTCGACAGAT
>NW_019247654.1:0-1408 GCF_002742605.1 Olea europaea var. sylvestris | reverse complement strand
AGCCCATTCCGACACAGTCGCGAAAAATGACGAAATTGCCAGCTGCGCGATTTTTGTTACCGATCAACCTGTCAAATTTTAGCACATTTTGTTACAGTCGCGAAAAATAATGAAATTGCCCCCGGCGCGATTTTTGTTTCCGATCAACCTGTCAAATTTGAATCCATTATGACACAGTCGAGAAAAATGACGAAATTGCCCCCGGCGCTATTTTTATTTCAGATCAACCTGCCAAATTTCAGCCAATTCCGACACAGTCGAGAAAAATGACGAAATTGCCCCCGACGCGATTTTTGTTTCCGATCAACCTGTCAAATTTTAGCACATTCCGACACCGTCGCGAAAAATGATGAAGTAGCACCGGCGCGATTTTTGTTTCCGATCAGCCTGTCAAATTTTAGCCCATTTCGACACCGTCGCGAAAAATGACGAAATTGCCCCCGACGCGATTTTTGTTTCCGATCAACCTGTCAAATTTTAGCCCATTCCGATACAGTCGCGAAAAATGACGAAATTACCCCCGGCGCGATTTTTGTTTCCAATCGACCTGTCAAATTTCAGCCCATTTCGACATCGTCGCGAAAAATGACGGAATTGCCCCAAGCGCGATTTTTGTTTCCGATCACCCTGTCAAATTTGAGCCCATTCCGACACAGTCGAGAAAAATGACGAAATTGCCCACGACGCGATTTTTATTTCAAATCAAACTGCCAAATTTCAGCCAATTTCGACACAGTCGGGAAAATGACGAAATTGCCCCCTGCAAGATTTTTCTTTCCGGTCATCCAGTCAAATTTTAGCCAATTCCGACACTGTCGCGAAAAATGAAGATATTGCCCCGGCGCGATTTTTGTTTCCGATCAACCTGTCAAATTTGAGACAATTTCGACACTGTCGAGAAAAATGAAGAAATTGCCCCCGGCGCTATTTTATTTCAGATCAACCTGCCAAATTTCAGCCAATTCCGACACAGTCGAGAAAAATGACGAAATTGCCCCCGGCGCGATTTTTGTTTCCGATCAATCAGTCAAATTTTAGCCGATTCCGATACCGTCGCGAAAAATGACGAAATTGCCCCCGCCGCAATTTTTGTTTCCGATCAACCAGTCAAATTTTAGCCAATTTCGACACAGTCGCGGAAAATGACGAAATTACACCCGGAGCGATTTTTGTTCCCGATCAACCAGTCAAATTTGAGCCCATTCCGACACAGTCGCGAAAAATGACGAAATTGCCAGCTGCGCGATTTTTGTTTCCGATCAACCTTTCAAATTTTAGCCCATTCTGATACAATCGCGAAAAATAACGAAATTGCCCCCGCCGCAATTTTTGTTTCCGATCAACCTGTCAAATTTGAGCCCATTCTGACACAGTCGAGAAAAATGACAAAATTGCCCCCGGCGCGATT
>NW_019247653.1:0-1409 GCF_002742605.1 Olea europaea var. sylvestris | reverse complement strand
CGGGTTCACGGGATTTTAGCTAAATTCCTTCGTTTGGGCCTCTGAATAGTTAATTTCCTTATTAATTATGTCAGGTTGAAGAAGTGCTGGACAAAAAATTAACAAAGCAAAATTGCACCAGGGGAAATTTTGGTGTCCGAATGGGTTGAAAATAGGCAAGTTGATTAGAAACGACCTGTATAATTGGGCTCGGGTCACAGACGCTGGATCACGGGATTATAGCCAAATTCCTTCATTTAGGCCTCCGAATAATTAATTTCCTCATTAATTATGATAGGTTGAAGAAGTGATGGACTGAAAATTAACAAAGCAAAACCGCACCAGGGGTAATTTTGTCATTTATCGCGACGGTGTCGGAATGGGCCGAAATTTGGCAGGTTGATTGGAAATGGCCCGTGAAATTGGACTCGACTTATAGACCCGGGATCACGGGATTTTAGCCAAATTCCTTCGTTTGGGCCTCCGAATAATTAATTTTCGGATTAATTATGTTAGTTTGAAGAAGTGTTGGACAGAAAATTAACAAAGAAAAGCCGCACCAGGGCAATTTTGTCATTTATCGCGACGGTGTCGGAATGGGCCAAATTTTGGCAGGTTGATTGGAAATAGCCTGCGAAATTGGACTCGGGGCACAGACTCGGGATCACGGGATTTTGGCCAAATTCCTTCGTTTGGGCCTTCGAATAATTAATTTCCTTATTAATTATGTCACATTGAAGAAATGCTGGACAAAAAATAACAATGAAAAATTGAATCAGGGGCAATTTTGTCATTTGTCGCGACGGTGTCGGCGTGGGCCGAAATTTGGTAGGTTGATTGGAAACGGCCCACGAAATTGGGCTCGAGGCAAAGACCCGGGATCACTGGATTTTAGCCAAATTCCTTCGTTTAGGCCTGCAAATAATTAATTTCCGTATAAATTATGTTAGGTTGAAGAAGTGCTGGACAGAAAAATAACAAAGAAAAACTGCAATAGGGACAATTTTGTCATTTGTCGCGACGGTGTTGGAATGGGCCGAAATTTGGCAGGTTGATTGGAAACAGCCCGCGAAATTGGACTCGGGGCATAGACCTGGGATCACGAGATTTTAGCCAAATTCCATCGTTTGGGCCTCCTAATAATTAATTTCCTTATTAATTATGTCAAGTTGAAGAAGTGCTGGACAGAAAATTAACAAAGTAACATCGCACCAGGGGAAATTTTGTCATTTGTCGCGACGATGTCGGAATGGACCGAAATTTGGCAGGTCGAATGGAAACGGCCCTCGAAATTGGGCTCGGGGCACAGTCCAAGGATCATGGGATTTTATCCGAAGTCCTTCATTTGGGCCACCGAATAATTAGTTTCCGTATTAATTATGTCAGCTTAAAGAAGTGCTGGACAGAAAATTAACTACGAAAAATCGAAC
>NW_019247652.1:0-1409 GCF_002742605.1 Olea europaea var. sylvestris | reverse complement strand
GAAGGAATAGGCAAAAGCATTTTTGCTACTCAAGAAACCTTTAAAGAATGGTTGAATAGTTTAACTTTTTTCTTGTTTCTTTGACGCGTATCCGTTATCTTAAAATTATATTTTATACTATAGAATTGAATTTTTTTCATCATTTTTTATTTAAAAGTTTAAATAATTAAAAATATGTTGAAATTAGAGTTATATCTTTAATATGTCACTTACTGGGTTTACTTTTTTTTTCTTTTTCTTTTTTTTTTACCTTTCATTTACTGTTCAAGAAATTTTTATAATTAAGTAAGAACAAAAAAAATAGTAAGACATTCTTGTTATGACAACACATTGAATCAGATGTTCAAAGAATGAAAGAGGTAATCGGATTTTTTCCTAGTATTATATAAATCAACTCTTTTAAGAGTATAAAGAGTGTCTTTTTCCCCCACCTATATTTATTTTAAACTGTTCCAATAACGCCCTTTTTGCAAGACTTGAAGTTAACAGTAAACCCTAAGCTCTATCGACCTAAAAATGGATAATATTTTTTAATGCCAATGAAGTAGAAGTTAGGATCCTTACTTCATTGTGCAATGGTCTACTTATAGGTGATTTATGGGGGATTTTAGTAATTTTCTATGTTCATAGTCTTTTGATCCTATGTTAGAAGTCGTGATTAAGTCCCACTTTAAAAGCTTATGGACATTTGTGCTTTTGTGACATTTGTCCAAAGTTTCATTGTTTGTACACAAGGATTTAGTACACTAACATTAACATTGATTTTGTCGGAATCCCCACAAAGGCTTTCGTCAATGTTTAAGACCAATAGCGCTTAATCTTGTTGCTGATCAAGTCCTCCAATCATGCTTTCGTTCGAGTGTTAAAGTTTGATGTATTTCTTTTCTCAATGGAGTCTCGATGGTTGAAGCATTTCTTTGGTTTGATAGGCCTCTATACGAGCGATGCATACCAGGTATTCATCCTATGACATGTAAGTATGCGATGAGGTTTTTGTCCAGGATGATGAGATGATGCATCGTAATTATTTCAATGCATAGCAAAAGTCATTTTATATTGTATTTTAATTTAGTTAATTTTATTCTTAACACGGACACAATTTATAACACAATAATTCCAACTAAATATTTTTTTATTAATAAATCGAAAAATCAACTATAAAAATATTTCTGTATGCGATTGCGACCACCATCCATTTACCTCACATGGCATAAATTTTGCTGGTGAACTTGAGATATGACCGATTAAGACATGAAACGTGCAATTTCAGGCAATGAAGATTTCTATGCCGCTCTATCCTATTACATGATTGTAAATTTCGGGCAACAATTATTGGCGCACCACTTGGAAAATCTGGTTAGAAATGATTTCTTTTTTACTATTTCTCAATATATATATATATATATATA
>NW_019247651.1:0-1409 GCF_002742605.1 Olea europaea var. sylvestris | reverse complement strand
GTCGTTGAATTCTCTTGTGATTGGTTAATGAGGGCCGGTGGTCATGTGTCAATGTATTACTCAGGTAATGATGACCTGTAAGGGACTGAAATTCGAGGACTTCGGATTGGTTGTCCCGGGCGGCAATGACATCACCTGTGGCAAGTGTCTCTGATTGATAGAGTAATGTGATAAGGGGTAATCATGATGTTTTTCTAAGATAACGATGGGTAATTCTGACCTTAGAGTGTGGGCCGAACTTACATTTAATCGAGGTGGGGTTAGCGAACTTGTTTTTACCATATCGGAGTTTGGATGTCAATAGTTACCCTCCAGGTCAGCTCTACCGTAGGGGGGCTGACCTCAATGATGATTTCTCCAAGAAGTACATTTATGGTTGTGACAAGTGTCATCTTTTGAGGTGGATGAACTGTACGCCATTTATAAGTAGCTTCTTCAGCAAGCTTGGCCAAAACTACGTCGTTTTGTCTCCCAGGCCTTTGGACCGTTGATATTTTCCCTCTATTTCTGGATGAATGGCTCAGATCGTGCCCTCTCATCTTCTATTTCTTTAAATTCGATTTTGGTCAATCATTTCTGTTCCTATTTCACTGATTTTACTCGCTCAGATATTTAGGCGATTTTCCTAAGTTTGTATTCCCATATTCGAGTGAGGTCGTTTTCTTAGTTCGTCTCCCAGGTATCCTTCTGTTCTTATCTGCTGCCTCCTTTCAGTTTGTACTTCTTTTCTTAGTTTATACATGAGTTCAGACGAGTCTAGGGTTCATTCCTGGGGCAACCAGCAGGAAGAGTCAGTTTTCTTCTTGACGAGTTGTCTTCTAGTTGTAGGGAAGTTTTTACCCCCATTCCTATTTCTGTAGTTAACCTAACTGACCTAGGGCATCCTGTGATGGACTTAGGACGTGAGGGTTCCAAGGGAGCAGGGGATCCAGTAAGGATGTTGAGGAGAGTAATTCCGGGGAGTGGGGAGCGAGCTCTTATAGGTCGGTTGTGACAGGGGATGTGTTGGCCAGCTGGCGAGCTAAGTACGCTATTCATAGTTCAGTAGTTATGATAATACCAGAGCCATTTGACCGAGCTGACACTTCTCTTGAGGGATGTGTTGCTCTGAACTCGGCTATCCTCTAGGCTGGCCTTGGGCTTCCTTTTCCTAGGGTGATTCGTAAATTCCTTTCTTCTTGGGGCATAGCTCTCACACAGCTATGCCCTAACGGGTGGCGAACCTTAATAGCCACCCTTATTCTGTGGGACCAAATGGGGAATCCCAAGCTGAGTGTCCAGCAATTTGATTCTCTGTTCACTTTTAAGGAGGATGGGAAGAACTCAGGCTGGTGGTACACAAGCGTTAGGCCCAGGACGGGAGGTTCTTTGGTGTTAGACACCCCTTCCTCAATTAAGAAATGGAAGGA
>NW_019247650.1:0-1409 GCF_002742605.1 Olea europaea var. sylvestris | reverse complement strand
GATGGAAAATAGAATCTAGCCTTTACGTTAGGGGACGTGTTGAAAACAATATCTAAAAATGAATAAATTAATTGCCCTTTTAACAGCTCAAGTTTTTAGACAAGATAATTCAACACGTAGTAGAGCAAGTAAAGGTCTTGAGATCAAGTATCGCTTCTACTCGTTTATGAAAATTATATGCACACTTTAAGTCTTTAATGTAAATATAAATTGGGACTTCACGATGAGGCATGTCATAGACAAAATGTGAATAAATAAATTCATTCCGTCTAAAAGCTTTTAGACGAAGTCGCTTAATGTTACCATTCCATCTTCTTCTAGATCAGTCCTGGAAGCTGATAATCCGAGGGTGTTGAGTCCTGAAAACTCTGCTGCAGTGATTATGTTCACAGATGAATGATAAAGGTTATCCGTGTCACCACCTTGGTTCAGCAATGAAGATTTGAAATCAGAAGCTGTTATGTTGGCAGGATTCTTGCACAGAAAGCCATTAATAAAGATTCCTTGATCTTTTGCATTTGTTGGACATATATCTTGAAGATTATCCACGTCCCCTGCACAGCAGAGTTTGGTGCAAATACAAAAACATAGTAAAGAAGTAATGCCAAAAGTAAGTCTGGAATTTTTCATTTCTTTTCTCTTTGGGGAGGGTGGGGTTGGTGGGCTAGTATGGTGGATTAATATGTTTATTTAGTTTCTGTGTTTTTACTCGGGAAGCATATATTAATATATAGCAGGGATTTTAGGGTAGGGACAAGTGGAAGTAAAATATTCTGAAGCTTGGAGTTCACTTCACTACTGACTAAGAAAGTTGCTTCTGTTTTAAAAAGGACAATTGCTTGAAAGAAAATTGATTATTACTTATCTGGAAGGTTGGTTGTCCTTCTGTGAGATACAAAGTTGACCAATTTTCTCCTGGTTTTGCTTTTAATCGAAAAATTCCTGAGTGAATAAGATAAAAGGGCATTGTCCATCCTTTTCTTCCTGCATTTTCATATAAAAACTACTAATGACACCTGCTATTGTCATTTAAACAAACAAATATTATTAAAAACAGGAGAAACAGCAGCATGAAGTTGAAATGTCATTGGGAACAATTCACGGTTAGAAAAAGTTATGGAATCTCTGTTCCATTAAGATCCTATAAACAAATACCAAACTGTCACTAACTGATGAGTATCCATTGTTCAAGGTGTACTGTTCTCAGATATCTCAAAAAATGAAACTTTATTAACGAGCAGAAACCACCCAAGTTGTGGTCAATATCAACCTTGCCTCACATGTGCAAAATCAATGAGCGCTCTTTCCATTTGATACAAGCTCTTTTTCGTATGCCAAAGAACAGAACAATAATAAAAACGATAAATAGTTTGATCCTCAAACGATGCTTTTAACTCCAACAATTGTGC
>NW_019247649.1:68228-68379 GCF_002742605.1 Olea europaea var. sylvestris | reverse complement strand
CTCTCGTAAATGTCCTTTCCAAATCCTAGCATGACGTGGATGATCCGCCGAATCCATTGCTGACTTCACCACGATCGATTAGGTGAAACGGTTTTGCAAAGTTTGTTTTTTCATACAGGCAGCGTGGTTATAGTACTCAGATTGTGCCAGC
>NW_019247649.1:58515-59014 GCF_002742605.1 Olea europaea var. sylvestris | reverse complement strand
TGACTATAAACTTCATCTCTCTCTGGACCTCAGGAAGTTTTTCCAGAGCTGAATTGCGCGTGCACTTCTGCCAGAGCAGAATCACGTGTGTACTTGGTGTATAACCTCCGCAGTATCTTCCATCAGAACCCCAAATCGGCAACGAATATGTCCTTTAGACTTTGCTTCAAATGGCCGAACACTCACAAATAGGTGGAAAACCAGCTTAAGCTGGTTGTACTTGTCAGTTCGTTCAATTCACACAGGCAGGGTGATTGAGGTGCGTGCTTCGCAAGTTTTTTAGTTTCTTCACACAACAAAGGCATGATAGTACTGTACTCAACTGCTCGTGCCGTATGGCGAGATTCTTCTACATTCTATATCTATAATATGTTCATTCATACCAATATACCTGCTAAAACAAACCAACACATTATCAACCCTTTTCCGGTCATCAATCCTGCAACACCAAATTCCTCTCTGTCCTCTGCTCGGCAACGCAATTCCCATGCTCACAGCC
>NW_019247649.1:58087-58468 GCF_002742605.1 Olea europaea var. sylvestris | reverse complement strand
ATAGTTTCTTTAATTGAGTGAAACCAGTAGTCTTTCTGAATGTGATAGCTAAGAACTGTGATTATTCGCTCGATCAACTCTTGCCATCACGCTCTGGCTTTAGCATCTGCCGAGCACATCTAACCGCAAATAGAAAACAGTGCCTGGATTTCAATTTGATACCCTTATTCTCTGTTCCAGGTACAAGTCAAGTTGAATTTACAAATTCGAATTCAGAAGTATTCAAATCCATAAATTCACTACGAAACAAGGCCGGAACCAAGCCCTAAATTTTATACTTTTGAAAACTGCAAATAGTAAACTGAAACTATCAATCATATTAATATTACATCCATCTCCACATAGAAGTGTTGGAAAAGAAGGCTATCTGAGAGGCAGAGG
>NW_019247649.1:47667-48324 GCF_002742605.1 Olea europaea var. sylvestris | reverse complement strand
CTCTTTCCAGATAGGATAGGAGCACAGCCGACAACCAACCAAAAAAGCAAGTGTAGTTAGAGCATGGACTGCATAGCCGTCTCTGTAGTTCTCAACTTCTATCCTCGAAAGGAGTTTAAAGCAACTCGAGCATTGGGAATTCCACTAACTGCTGATTCCAGGGATGTGGATATTCCCACTTCTTTCTCTTCCTCAAGAACGGCAAGAGTCAGACCGGAAACTTCTATAAGACCAGCAGCACCGGTTACGTGCAGCGGTAATTCCCAAAAAGCAAGAGCGTCTGATTGAAGAGCGGAAAGGCACGGATATTCTAAGAACACCGGGTAAGCATTCCGTTAGCTTTCCACTATTTTTCCACTAAACCTTTACTAGCCCACTCACTAACTTTGGGGTTAAAGAAGAGTTCGTCGCTAAATCAATTGCTAAATGACTTTCTTCCAATCCTTTTCCAGCGTCGCTAACGGAAACCTTGTCCTCTCCCTCCTAGTCCCTTCCTTCCTTAAAGTCCTCTCTTAAAGCGTCAAAAGACGATTACCAGTGGTCTCAGCTAACTAACGACTTTCCTCTTTTCCTCAATCCTCTTCTGGGCATGTCCTTGAGACTAGTGCTTGACTTCCCGGACATGTGGACATGAAGTGGACATGAAAAAGAAATTGA
>NW_019247649.1:37487-38058 GCF_002742605.1 Olea europaea var. sylvestris | reverse complement strand
CCAGCCTCCAGTACTTCTTTAGACTCTTAACCCACAGCACAGCTTCTTGTTCAGAAGGGCGAGAAGGGTCCGACGGGAATCCTCAGGTTGAGTAAGGTTCGCCTTGTCTTTTGATTCAGACTTAGAGCATACATTCTCTGTGACTACACAGCAATGAGCTGCATCTTCGGTAGCAGGTTCTTCAGCAGAAAGTTGCACCTCATGCACAGTAGGAGGATCTTGGGTAACAAGTTCGACCTCCAAGGCTTCGGCCTGTATTTGAGCATCTTCAGTGAGGCGGACTCTTCAAGCCATTGTCGAAGAGACTGTCAGAATTGCTCTTCGAATCCTTTCTTCACGATGTTCTTCCAATGACAACTGTTCTGGCTCGGGATCAATGGGCCAGTCATCCCCTAGGGTCGTAGAACGATCCTGTCATGGGTGGGAGAAAAGAAAGCCTGGGACTAGTATGATTTCATACACCATCAGGAAAGAACTCTTAGTCTTCTAAAGCCCAGTCTATCTCGTCTGAATCTGATGACACTCGGAGTTGGTCTGGAACCATAACAAACTTAACAATCTCTTTCGGGAG
>NW_019247649.1:27327-27815 GCF_002742605.1 Olea europaea var. sylvestris | reverse complement strand
TTATTTAGTACCAGATATACGTATTTCGAATTCTTTTCATGGCAGTTCAAAGACACGAGAGATAAGGAAAACTGAAAAGCCTCTCAAACAAACGAGAGTAGGAATTCGATCAATCGCTATCAATGCCAGGAGGCAGATCAAGATTCATGGGAACGATAACCTTTTCCGAGAAGAGTAAAGCGAGGGATAGGATAGATGAATAGGTTTAAGCCTTTATCCGCTTGGAGGGATGAATTTCCAATTTATAAGGCTTCGTTTTTATCCGGCAAACAGCTAGGGAAGCATTTATTCCCAAGCGATAGGGCTTGGAGTTCAGATTGATGCCTTAGTCCACTCCGAGATAGAAAGATACCAATAATGGAAAAAGACGAATAATTTCACTGTGGCGCCCCTAGACGATTTCAAGGTCGTCTTAGGGATAGAGTTCTTGGAACCAACCAAAGCCGCCCCTATGCTAGCTGTACGCTCTCCCTTTATGCAAACAAAGG
>NW_019247649.1:26834-27123 GCF_002742605.1 Olea europaea var. sylvestris | reverse complement strand
AAACTTAGAGGGCGCCCTCCTGCTCTTCTGGGGCATATATATAATATATGTCACTTCCCTCTGTCCATCAATCCTCTTCTCTGCCCTTTTTTATACTATGCGTGGCATGCCTCCTGTTCGTATCTTAACTGGGCAACCTTCTCTTGCAAACAATCCCGCTAACACCGGTAATGCCCCATCAAAGAGGTCATTTCTGATATTGACAGCAAGCTTTGTCTCATCTTCATGAGCAGCCACCAAAAGAAGACTTTGCCCCAAAGCAGTCACTGAGAGATTCTTCCCCCAAATC
>NW_019247649.1:15391-16971 GCF_002742605.1 Olea europaea var. sylvestris | reverse complement strand
GCTCAAGGCCCGCTTTTAATTCAAATTCCCCATAGCTAGAACTAACTGTTGGACGAAGGTCAGGTTTAGCGTACCGAAGGAAAAGACTAAGAACCTTCTTTCCACTATGTGGTTATGGAACTACGGATCACTTAGTCTACATTCTCGCTTGATTTTTAGAATGACGTAACCTACGAAAGCTCTCTTTCGATGGCATAGTTGAGATCTTCGTTATGGTAATCTCAAGGCCGCTAAGGGCACCCGTATGGCCCATTCTCTTGTTTGCATATCCAAGAGGCTTAACGCCCTTGCTTCGTAGACAGGGTTTGTGTGAAATGAGCAGCTTAGTAGGGAAAATCCAATTCCGTATCTCAACTCAATAGGTCGCCCCGAGCCATCGCTATATGGTATGAGGAGTATGATAGCGCGAATAGCACAAGGAGGACAGAGGGGAGTTGACATTGACTTTTTTAGTTTTATAAGATTTCCACAGTACTCCAACTACTACTAAAAGAGAGATGAACGTTAAGAATTTTGAAATGAATGCTCATAACTTCAAAGGGAAGGCCGTTAAGGTTAATCGGAAGGGGAAGATTTTGAGTCCCGCTCGGATCAGCGCGGGCGCAGAATCAAAGCATATAATTTCAACTATGATCTAATATTTAGAAAAAGCCAAAAAGTNGTCATAGGTAAAGTAGTCTTGCCGTGTCTTTGTCTCTAGCCTTTTACCACATAGGAAAGAGCTTCAGGCGAGGTATCATCAGGAGTAACCTTCTTGATCTAATGGAAGCCTATGTTGTTTTATCAATGTCAGGATGTCCAAAAGATTGAATCTATGACTACCTAATTGCTTCAAAGATCGCCGACATGGACATTTTCCAACCGGAGAATCACGATTGAATCCCCATTTCGGGGTCAGGAGCGCGGGAAGGTCATATTCTTACTAGAAAAACACCCGGGTACCCGGTCTGACATCTCGAGGGGTTAAAACTCACGATTCTACGTTTATAGATTGGCCATATTGAGAAAGTGAAAAATGACCTGTCAGAGACGGATCGATCTTTATGTTTCTGGATGGACTTCCTTGATTGTATTGTGTCTATGTAAACTTCCTTTTATCGATCTTGATTTGCGTAGCTGTGAACCCTTTCGATTCTTAGTTAGTTTTCGTATGATTAGATTGGGAACATTGACGGCTGTAAAACGGATATCCGGGATCAGGGTGTACATAAACGTCAGAATCTTTTGTGCGGATAAAAAATTTGTAATGATGTTATAATTATAATAACCCGAAAAATCTTTCTCGATCGGGATTGTACACCTTTTTGTCTGGCTATCAATCTATCTCGTGTGATACAGTTAACATGCCCCAGACTTTAGATCTATACCTTTATAGGCACCATCCCCGTGGGAGTCGAATAAAATCAATAAATCAACCTCCGTTAAGCGATAGTAGATAAGTGCTCGGAATGATGTTTTCATATCTATATCCTTCTCCTCCATTCAGAACGACCTACCGTTAAAGGAATTCGTCAACTCCCACTAAAATTCAATTACTAACAACATAGAGTTGTCTTTCGTTACACTATCGTATCTTCTAT
>NW_019247649.1:5396-5749 GCF_002742605.1 Olea europaea var. sylvestris | reverse complement strand
GTGAATGCTTTCTATGATATCCTCTTTCTGGCTACCAAACGTGCTAATTGGTCAAAAGAGCTTATTCTGAGTTTGAATTCCCCGAATTCTGTAAGCTTGCTTGGTCTACCTGCTTTGTTCTGATTTCATTGTATTCCTCCGTATTCAGCATTCGCCGGTGTCACAAAAAGCAAAAGCATATCAATTCGTTGAGGCAACTAGTCTTGGTAAGGTTTACCACTGAATGAGAAAGGCCCCTAGGTAGATAGAACGTTTGTATGACCATTTCCAGATGTTTTATTTAAGGCATGTTTGCCGGCGTCCAATGTCCCCGTGTGTGATACGCGTACGAGGAACAACAAGACAGCGGGGAG
>NW_019247649.1:0-444 GCF_002742605.1 Olea europaea var. sylvestris | reverse complement strand
AGAACCGGGAGATCAAAGAAAGAATGACTTCCTCACAAAGCATAAAGAAAAGCGCGCTAGCTAGGCATATAGCCAGGAAAAAGAGAGACGGATACTTGAGGGGCCGTGTCCTCGCTGAAGCCAACCCAGTTTTGGCTCTTCCGCCCTTCATTCCACTTGGGCATCTGGTCGATACCAGCAAAAACATCTCTGAACAAGGTCCCAGCACCAGCCTGCCTGATGCGCTCGAAAAAGAAAGAAAGGAGGAGTCGAGATTTCAGGCTTGTAGAAGGAATCAATGAGGCGAATTGAGCTAGGTTACACTACTTTGAGGGGAAATCCCTTACTGAATGAATGTGCTTTTGATCAGTGACCGTAGAAATGTGAATGCTTTCTATGATATCCTCTTTCTGGCTACCAAACGTGCTAATTGGTCAAAAGAGCTTATTCTGAGTTTGAATTCCC
>NW_019247648.1:0-1409 GCF_002742605.1 Olea europaea var. sylvestris | reverse complement strand
GGTACTAATCCACGCTTTTATAATGCAGCCAACAATTTACAGGTGGATGCTATTTTTGTTTACACGAAGACTGGTCACATGGCATCTCTTTTGTCACGCTGTCGACCTGATTGTCCAATTTTCGCATTTACTAACACGACGACCATACGCAGACGCCTGAACCTGCAATGGGGTCTCATACCATTCCGTTTGAGCTATTCTGATGACATGGAAAGCAACCTCAACAAGACTTTCTCCTTGCTCAAGGCCCGGGGAATGATTAAATCAGGTGACCTCGTAATTGCTGTCTCAGACATACTGCAATCTATTCAAGTTATGAATGTTCCATGAGAGGTAACTATATTATGCATAAAATGGTCCATCAAGCAATATATCAGCAGTTTGGCTAACGCCGTTAAGGGTTAAAGAAGATTTCTCGAATCCAATCCTATGAACTCGCAACTTTCACAAGCATATTTTTGTCAGATGAGTGCAAATCAGCGTGTGCATTTTCTTGTAGCAAATTAGTTCCCAAATTTAGACGTTTTCTTCAATTTTCTTACCTGACAACCCAAGTTGGATTGACTTTGACTTTGTTAAAGTAGAAACTTCATCTTGTTTGAGATAAACTTCATTTTTCATATGCGACTGTCAACATTGATCATTTGATCTGCTTTATTTTTTCCTTATTTTGGCTCATCTCCATTAATTATTTTTAGTGACCTCACCATACTTTAGATTTTTTTCCTTTGATTGACCCCTTGAAAGGAATTATGGTGCTTGTAGTTTGACAAAAAATGTCATATTTATGGTATATATCTGATGAGGCCATGAGACCCCACCCTACGGTTCCAGTATTAAACCTGGAAAAGAAAGGTACATTTGACAGGTTTGGTATATATGCTATGCTATATTGCATTTTCATCTCAATGAAAATGACCTGATTTATATAATTACATGTTCTATAGTTAATTATCTTCTCTGAATAATCACAACTATGTTGAATGAAACCTCAAGGGGGTCCAGGTTTTTAGCTCATTTTTCTTCGACTACTAGGAAATTAGAGTAGAAAAACCCTAGATATGACTGACACGAGTTGTATAAATTCAAGGGAAAATTGCACAGAGTCCCTAATCTTTTCATTTTTTGCAGACTTTACCTCAACCTTTATTTTGTACTAGCGAAGGTCTCTAACCTTTCATAAATATACACTTAAGGTTCTTCTAGACAAAAATCGTCCCAAACACCATCAGTTGACCGAAAAATTCTTTGAAATATCTGCTACCGCAACGATTTTATTTGATGTTGATACCTTTTTGGACGACGTTTTTGTACAGTGTTTTGGACTATTTTATTCAATGTTGATTCCTTAATTTTTCCAGTCAACTGACGGTGTTTTGGATGATTTTCATCCAAATAGACCTCATGTG
>NW_019247647.1:419-1409 GCF_002742605.1 Olea europaea var. sylvestris | reverse complement strand
ATCGCGCCGGGGGCAATTTCGTCATTTTTCGCGACTGTGTCGGAATTGTCTAAAATTTGACAGGTTGATCGGGAACAAAAACCGCGCGGGGGCAATTTCGTCATTTTTCGCGTCTGTGTCGGAATTGGCTAAAATTTGACAGGTTGATCTGCAACAAAAACAACGCCGGGGGTAATTTCGTAATTTTTCGCGACTGTGTCGGAATTGGCTGAAATTTGACAGGTTGATCGGAAACAAAAACTGCGCTGGGGGCAATTTCGTCATTTTTCGCGACTGTGTCGGTATTGGCTAAAATTTGACTGGTTGATCGGGAACAAAAATCGCGCCGGGGGCAATTTCGTCATTTTTCTCGACTGTGTTGGAATTGGCTACAATTTGACTGGTTGATCTGGAACAAAAACAGCGAATTTGACTGGTTGATCGTGAACAAAAATCGCGCCGGGGGCATTTTCGTCATTTTTCGCGACTTACGGAATTGGTTAAAATTTGACAGGTTTATCGGAAACAAAGACTGCATCGGGGCCAATTTCGTCATTTTTCTCGAGCGTCGAAATTAGCTAAAATTTGACAAGTTGACCGGAAACAAAAACAGCGCTGGGGGCAATTTCGTCATTTTTCGCGACTGTGTCGGAATTGGCTACGATTTGACTAGTTGATCGGGAACAAAAACAGCGCCGAGGGCAATTTCGTCATTTTTCGCGACTGTGTCGGAATTGGCCTAAATTTGACATGTTGATCGAAAACAAAAACCGCGCTGGGGGCAATTTCGCCATTTTTCGCGACTGTTTCGGAATTGGCTACAATTTGACTAGTTGATCGGGAACAAAAACAGCGCCGGAGGCAATTTCGTCATTTTTCGCGACTGTGTCGGAATTTGGCTAAATTTGACATGTTGATCGAAAACAAAAACCGCGCTGGGGGCCATTTTGCCATTTTTCGCGACTGTGTCGGAATTGGCTACAATTTGACTCGTTGATCGGGAACAAAAAC
>NW_019247647.1:0-375 GCF_002742605.1 Olea europaea var. sylvestris | reverse complement strand
GGGAGCAATTTCGTCATTTTTCGCTACTGTGTCGGAATTGGCCAAAATTTGACAGGTTGATCGGAAACAAAAACCGCGCTAGGGCTGCGCCGGGAGCAATTTCGTCATTTTCCTCGACTGTGTCGGAATTGGCTAAAATTTGACAGGTTGATCGAAAACAAAGACCGCGCCGGGGGCAATTTCGTCATTTTTCGCGACTGCGTCGAAATTGGCTCAAATTTGACAGGTTCATCGGGAACAAAAACCGCGCCTGGGGTAATTTCGTCATTTTTCGCGACTGCGTCGGAATTGACTAAAATTTGAATGGTTGATGGGAAAAAAAAATCGTGCCGGGGGCAATTTCGTCATTTTTCGCTACTGTGTCGGAATTGGCCA
>NW_019247646.1:0-1409 GCF_002742605.1 Olea europaea var. sylvestris | reverse complement strand
TCTGATGGATTCTGCAGTGTAAATGACTCTTCAATCATTTTATCGATCATGTCAACCCTGAAACATCTGTCAGTCTCTATTGGTAATTTCATGGCCTTGAAGACATTGAATGAAACCTGTTCTTCTCCCAATCTCAGTATCAACTGCCCATTCTAAACGTCGATCAAAGCTCTGCCTGTGGCTAAGAATGGTCTGCCCAGTATTAAAGGAACATCTTTATATTCTTCCATATCCAGAATCAGAAAGTCTGCTGGGAATATGAACTTCTCCACTTTAACCAACACGTCTTCAATTATTCCTCGTGGATGTGTTAATGATCTGTCAGCCAGCTGTAAAGTCACCGTAGTAGCTTTAGCTTCTCCCAATCCTAATTTCCTGAAAACAGACAATGGCATTAAGTTAATACTTGCACCAAGATCACATAAAGCTTTATCAAAATAGAATTCACCAATGGTACAAGGGACAGTGAAACTCCCTGGATCTTTCAATTTTGGTGGGAGCTTTCTCTGAATCCTGGCACTACACTCCTCGGTTAGCATAACTGTCTCATGATCTCCTAGCTTCCTTTTGTTTGACAGGATGTCTTTCAGGAATTTTGCATAGCTAGGCATCTGAACCAGTGCTTCAGCAAATGGAATGTTGATATGGAGCTTCTTGAAGACCTCGAGAAACTTCTTGTATTGTTGTTCCATCTTTTGCTTCTTCAGCCTCTGAGGGAACGGTATGGGTGGCTCATAGGGATTTACAGCCACAGTTTCTTTATCCCTTGAGTTTCCTTTATTTGCTCTCGGTGTTGGCTCTTCTGTCTGTTCTTCTTGCTCCAAATTCTCTTCTACTTCAGGAGACACCTCTTCTCTGTTTGTCACGGGATTATTCACTTGTCTCTCAGGCAATTCCACCCCACTTCTCGTTGTTATAGCCTTTGCATGTTCTTTCGGATTGACTTCTATGTTACTTGGCAGGCTGCCTGGTACTCTACCTGTTAATGCAACTGCCATCTGTCCCATCTGAGTTTCCAAATTCTTAATGGCTGCATTCTGGTCCTGAAGAGTAGCTTCTGTCTTCTTCATGAATTGGTTGTTCGCCTCCATATATTGGTTGGTCTGTTCCATGAATTTGCCAAACATTTCTTCCAATTGAGGCTTCTTCTCTTGCTGTTGGTATTGCCCTTGTGACCTGTTCTGATTTTGGTTGCTCCAAGAAAAGTTGGGGTGCTTTTTCCAGCTTGGGTTGAAGGTCTCTCCATACACATTATTCTGCTGGCGTTGTCCCCATTGAGCAAAATCTGCTTGCTCTTTTCCTTGTGTCAAAATTGGACATTCTGTAGTCACATGCTCAGCTCCACATTCTTCACAATTTGCCTTCTTTGTCTGCGCTGAATTAGCTGACTGGGTAATATTTTCCACCTT
>NW_019247645.1:0-1409 GCF_002742605.1 Olea europaea var. sylvestris | reverse complement strand
AAGTTATCATGAAATCGAAAGCCACTTTTCATTGGCTCGATTCCAATCAAATTAGACTAGCAATTCGCCGAAAATGATCAAACTCGAAGTTACCATGCAATCAAAAACCACTTTTCCTTGGCTCGATTCCAAACGAATTAGACTAGCAAATAGCCGAAAACGATCAAACACGAAGTTATCATGAAATCAAAAACCACTTTTCATTGGCTCCATTCCAATCGAATTAGACTAGTAACTTGCCAAAAATGAACAAACCCGAAGTTATCATGAAATTAAAAACCACTTTTCATTGGCTCGATTCCAATCAAATTAGACTTGCAATTCGCTGAAAATGATCAAACCCGAAGTTATCATTAAATCAAAAACCACTTTTTGTTGGCTCAATTCCAATCGAATTATGCTAGTAATTTCCGAAAATGATCAAATTCGAAGTTATCGTGAAATCAGAAACAAGTTTTCATTGGCTCGATTCCAATCGAATTAGACTAGCGTTTCGCCAAAAATAACCAAACCCGAAGTTATCATTAAATCAAAAATAACTTTTCATTGGCTCGATTCCAATCGAATTAGACTAGCATTTTGCCAAAGATGAACAAACTTGATGTTATCATGAAATCAAAAACCACTTTTCATTGGCTCGATTCCAATCGAATTAGAGTAGCATTTTGCCTAAAACAAACAGACCCGAAGTTATCATAAAATCAAAAACAACTTTTCATTGGCTCCATTCGAATCGAATTGGACTAGCAATTTGTCGAAAATGATCAAACCCAATGTTATGATGAAATCAAAAACCAATTTTCATTGGCTCGATTCCAATCGAATTTGACTAACAATTTTTGAAAACGATCAGACCCAAAGTTGTCATGAAATCGAAAGCCACTTTTCATTGGCTCGATTCCAATTGAATTAGATTAGAAATTCGTCGAAAAGATTCAAACCCAAAGTTATCATGTAATCAAAAACCACTTTTCTTTGGCTCGATTCCTAACGAATTAGAATAGCAAAAAGCCAAAAATGATCAAACCCGAAGTTATCATGAAATCAAAAACCACTTTTCATTGGCTCCATTCCAATCGAATTAGACTAGCAATTTGCCAAAAATGAACAAACCTGAAGTTATCATGAAATTAAAACTACTTTTCATTGGCTTGATTCCATTCGAATTAGAATAGCAATTGGCCAAAAACGAACAAACCCGAAGTTATCATGATATCGAAAACCACTTTTCATTGGCTCGATTTCGATTGAATTAGACTAGCAATTAGCCGAAAACGAAGTTATCATGAGATCAAAAACCACTTTTCATTGGCTCGATTCCAATCAAATTAGACTAGCAATTAGCCGAAAATGAAAAATCTCGAAATTATCATGAAATCAAAAACAACTTTTCATTGGCTCGATTCCAT
>NW_019247644.1:0-1409 GCF_002742605.1 Olea europaea var. sylvestris | reverse complement strand
TCAGAGATGGCTTCGGTGAAGTATGATATTCCACTGTTAGATCATAATACAAGTTTTCGCTATGGTAATTAAAGATGAGGGCTGTGTTGATGCAGATGGATCTTGACGATGCTTTGCTGGGTATTGAGGAGAGACAACGGAGGGATCGGAAGGCTGTTTCATTGATTCATCTTCATTTATCCAACAATTTGCTGCAAGATATTTTGAAGGAGAAGACAACGACTACTTTGTGGCTCAAGCTGGAGCAGTTGTGCATGATGAAGAGTCTGATGAGCAAACTGACTCTAAAGCAGAAGCTGTATTCCCATCGCATGGCGGAAGGAGGGTCACTGCAGGACCATCTTGCTATGTTCAAGGAAATCGTTACAGATTTGGAGATGTTGGAGGTAAAATATGATGAAGAGGATCTGGTCTTGATCCTGTTGTGTTCCTCACTACCCAGTTCTTTTTCGTCGTTTTGTGATACTATTTTGTATAGTCGAGACATGCTGACCATTGAGAAGGTATACGACGCTCTGTTCTCAAAGGTAAAGATGGAGTTGCTGATTGGAGATCCTACATCTAGAAGTGGAGATACTCTGGTTACTCATGTTGAACAACGGAGGGGTAGGTCGAAGATGAGGTACATCAATGTGTATTGCTTCTACTGCAGGAGAAAAGGACACTTGAAGAAAGATCGTGACAAGTTGTAGGGTAAAGGTAATTTACATGCAAATCATTCAGGGCAATCTTGTACTTTGAATGAGACTAATGTAATTGAGGATTTTTCGGATAGCCGAGAGGTCTTATTGGCTATATCTGACATGGAATCTAAACTAGAGTAGTGGATTCTTGATTCAGCGCGTTCACATCATATGTGTTTCGACAGAAATTTATTTTAGACATATGAGGCTGTTCAGCAAGGTGGAGTTGTCATGGGAAACAACCAGTCTTGCTGTGTTACTGGGATCGATCGAGTCAGATTGAAGCTGTAGGATGGTACTGTTAGAACACTTGGCCAAGTTCGACACGTTCCAGACCTGAAAAGGAATCTTATATCACTAAGTGCCGTGGATGAAAAAGGGTATAAATTCTCTAGTGCAGGTGGAGTCTTGAAGGCTCGAAGGGGTGTTCGGGTTATACTGGAAGGACGGAGGAAGTCCAAGTTGTACATCTTGCAGGGGAGCACAGAAACCAGTTAGGAGACATTCGGGCAAGTTCAGTACCATGGTGGACATTCAATTTGGTACAGTACCTCTTGTGTTGGGCTCTGGATCAGTTCAGAACATTGCTAGGGAAAACGTTGGGCTTTGCCACCAAATTCAGCAGTTGCGCTGTGTTATAATCCAGGGGGAGATCCATGGAGCATAGGTACAGTGTTGTCAAAAATGTCTGGGATGCTTTGGAGATCGTTGAAGGTGATAATTCCG
>NW_019247643.1:0-1409 GCF_002742605.1 Olea europaea var. sylvestris | reverse complement strand
TAGCGACTGTGTCGGAATGGGCTAAAATTTGACAGGTTGATCGGAAACAAAAACTCGCGCCGATGGCAATTTCGTCATTTTTTGCGACTGTGTCGGAATGGGCTAAAGTTTGACAGGTTGATCGGACGCGTCAGGGGCAATTTCGTCATTTTTTACGACTGCGTCGGAATAGGCTAAAATTTGACAGGTTGATCGAAAACGAAAAATCGCGCAGGTGCCATTTCGTCATTTTTCGCGACTGTGTCGAAATTGGCTCAAATTTGACAGGTTGATCGGGAAAAAAACCCGCGCCCGGGGCAATTTCGTCATTTTTCTCAATAGTGACGAAATTGTTTAAAATTTTACAGGTTGACCGGAAACAAAAATCGCGCCGGGGCCAATTTCGTCATTTTTCACGACGGTGTCGGAATGGGCTAAAATTTGACTGGTTGATCGGAAAGAAAAACCGCGCCGAGGGCAATTTCGTAATTTATCTCGACTGTGTCGGAATGGGCTGAAATTTGGCAGGTTGATCGAATACAAAAATCTGGCCGGGGGCAATTTCGTCATTTTTAGCGACTGTGTCGGAATGGGCTGAAATTTGTCAGGTTGATCGGAAATAAAAATCGCGCTTGGGCAATTTTGTCATTTTTCTCGATTGTGCAGGAATGGGCTAAAATTTGACTGGTTGATTGGAAACAAAAACCGCGCCGGTGGCAATTTCGTCATTTTTCGCGACTGTGTCGGAATGGGCTCAAATTTGACAGGTTGATCGGGAAAAAAAATCGCGTCGGGAGTAATTTCGTCATTTTTCGTAACTGTGTCGGAATTGGCTAAAATTTGACATGTTGATTGGAAACAAAAATCGTACCGTGGGCAATTTCGTCATTTTTCACGACGGTGTCGGAATGGGCTAAAATTTGACTGGTTGATCGGAAAGAAAAATCGGGTCGTGGGCAATTTCGTCATTTTTCTCGATTGTGTCGGAATGGGCTGAAATTTGGCAGGTTGATCGGAAACAAAAATCGTGCCAGGTGCAATTTCGTCATTTTTTGCGACGGTGTCGGAATGGGCTAAAATTTGACCGGTTGATCGGAAACAAAAGCCGCTCCGGGGGCAATTTCGTCATTTTTCTCGACTGCGTCGGAAAGGCTCAAATTTGACAGGTTGATCGGGAACAAAAACCGCGCCGGGGGTAATTTCGTCATTTTTCGCAACTGTGTCGGAATTGGCTAAAATTTATCAGGTTGATTGGAAACAAAAATCGCGCCGCGGGCAATTTCGTCATTTTTCGGAACTGTGTCGGAATGGGCTAAAATTTGACAGGTTCATCGGAAACAAAAATCACGTCGGGGGCAATTTCGTCATTTTTCTCGTCTGTGTCGGAATGGGCTGAAATTTGGCAGGTTGATTGGAAATAAAAATCGCGC
>NW_019247642.1:0-1409 GCF_002742605.1 Olea europaea var. sylvestris | reverse complement strand
TCAAGAAGCTCCTTCAACTGTACCTTCAGCTCTTGTAATTCCAACGGTGCCATACGATATGGAGCCTTTGAAATGGGTGTTGCCCCTGGTACCAAATCAATGGTAAACTCTACTTGCCTGTCTGGTGGTACACCTAGAAGGTCTTTTGGAAACACATCTTTATAGTGTCGAACTATTGGGACATCCTCAATTGACAACTTATCTCGTTTAATATCGATCATTGACACTAGAAATCTTTGATCTAATTCCTTTCTTGGCATCCTTTCATCCTAGGTTGTTGACACTACACCAGACGAGGTATTTCCCTCAGTTCCTACAAAACGGAACTCTTCTTCTCCCGGTCTTCGAAAAACCACCATTCTCTCAGTACAATAAATAGTTGCATAGTTTTTGGACAACCAGTCCATACCAAGAATAACATCAAAGTCTTTTATCATTAATGGAATTAGATCTACCCCTATACCTCTGCCATCAATTTCCATCCTAAGATCTCTAGCTACTTGGTTAGCGACAAGTATCTTTCCAGATGGAAGAGATATTTCTAAAGTATACGGAAGGAATTCACATTCCACTTTAGACTTTGCAACAAAAGAAGAAGAAATGAACGAATGTGTAGCTCCAGAATCTATAAGCACAAATGCAGGAATATTGGAAACAGAGATGATACCTGCGACGACATTAGGGTCTCGTTCAGCTTCTTGCCTGGACAAGGAGAAAACTCTTGCTTTTCCTTTCTTATCATCTCCAGCCTTCTGTGTCTGATTCTGAGGACATTCTTTAACGAAATGTCCTGATTTCCCACATTTGAAACAAACATTTTTACCCAATAAACATTCTCCTTTGTGAAGTCTATCGCACTTAGGACAACGCCTTTCACCACTAACTCCTGCTATATCCGTTCTTCCTTTCTTTGATACATTATTCCCTTTTCCTTTACTGGTATTCTGTCTCTCAAAATTCCACTTCCTCTTACCTGAAAAGTTTTGAATTTGGTAAAAATTTCCCACGCTTTGAGTTCTTTGGTAAGAAATAGTCTGGGCTCGCTTCAGGACTTCTCGATAAGTGCCCAACTCAAGACTGACACTATGTCACGAATGTAAGGTTGAAGTCCACGCTCAAATCTTCTAGCCCGTTTTTCCTCAGTATCCACTAAATGTGGGGCAAACCTTGATAATTCCTCAAACTTGCGTTCATATTCTACGAGGGTCATGTTTCCCTGCTGAAGTCTAAGGAACTCCATCTCCTTTTGATCTCTCACAGCTGTCGGGAAAAATTTTTCTTCCACAAGTTCCTTAAACCTCTCCCAAGTTATAGCTTGTTCTTCAACAGGTGTTAGCGACCTAGTAGTCATGTCCCACCAATGGCTAGCCCCCTTTTTTAACATAAATACTGAAAATGTTACCCTTTCA
>NW_019247641.1:1212-1409 GCF_002742605.1 Olea europaea var. sylvestris | reverse complement strand
GGGGGCGATTTTGTAATTTTTCCCGACTGTGTAGGAATGGGCCAAAATTTGACAGGTTGATCGGAAAAAAAAAACCGCGCCGGAGTCAATTCCGTCATTTTTCGCGACTATATCGAAATTGGCTAAAATTTGACAGGTTGATCGGAAACAAAAAACCGCGCCGGGGGCAATTTCGTCATTTTTCTTGACTGTGTCGG
>NW_019247641.1:0-1112 GCF_002742605.1 Olea europaea var. sylvestris | reverse complement strand
TATTTTTCTCGGCTGTGTCGGAATTGGCAGAAATTTGACAGGTTTATCGGGGATAAAATCGCGCCGGGTGTAATTTCGTCATTTTTCGCGACTGTGTCGGAATTGGCTAAAATTTGACTGGTTGATCGGAAACAAAAATCGCGTCGGGGGCAATTTCGTCATTTTTCTCGACTGTGTCGGAATTGGCTTAAATTTGACAGGTTTACCGGGGACAAAAATCGCTCCGGGTGTAATTTCATCATTTTTCGCAACAGTGTCGGAATTGGCTGAAATTTGACTGGTTGATCGGAAACAAAAATCGCGCCGGGGGCAATTTAGTCATTTTTCTCGACTGTGTCGGAATTGGCTGAAATTTGGCAGTTTGATCTGAAATAAAAATCTCGCCGGGGGCAATTTCGTCATTTTTCTCGACTGTGTCGAAATGGGCTCAAATTTGACCGAACGATCGGAAACAAAGACCGCGCCGGGTGTAATTTCGTCATTTTTCCCGACTGTGTCGGAATTGGCTGAAATTTGACAGGTTGATCGGAAACAAAAATCGCGCAGGGCAATTTCGTCATTTTTCGCGACTGGGTCGGAATTGGCTAAAATTCCACAGGTTGATCGGAAACAAAAATCGCTCCGGGGGCAATTTCGTCATTTTTCCCGACTGTGTCGGAATGGGCTCAAATTTGACAGGTTGATCGGGAACAAATATAGCTCCGGGTGTAATTTCGTCATTTTCCGCGACTGTGTAGGAATTGACTAAAGTTTGACTGGTTGGTCGGAAACAAAAATCGCACCGGGGGCAATTTCGTCATTTTTCTCGACTGTGTCGGAATTGGCAGAAATTTGACAGGTTGATCGGGGACAAAAATCGTGCCGGGTGTAATTTTGCCATTTTTCGCGACAGTGTCGGAATTGGCCGAAATTTGACTTGTTGATCGGAAACAAAAATCGCTCCTGGGGCAATTTCGTCATTTTTCTCGACTGTGTCGGAATTGGCTGAAATTTGATGGGTTGATCGGGAAAAAAAACCGCGCCGGGGATAATTTCGTCATTTTTCTCGACTGTGTCGGAATTGGATGAAATTTGGCAGTTTGATCGAAAATAAAAATCGCGCCGGCGGCAAT
>NW_019247640.1:0-1409 GCF_002742605.1 Olea europaea var. sylvestris | reverse complement strand
ATTCTAAGACTAAGTTGATTGATAACTTCAGGAATTACTGCAAACGTTTCCAAAATTGTTCCAAAGGTTCTCTACGTATTCAATTAACATGATTACCTCTTTCTTACACGTGTGCATTAAATGTGAGAATTTTTGTAATTTCACTTAGGTCGGTTTCATTGTTTTAAATCTTCATGTTTTTTCTCCTTAAATAAATAGAGAAGGTTAGTTTCGTATAATAATCACTTTTGCTGACTTTTGCGGTAACTTATAATTCAGTACGTCTGGGAAGGAAATTATGACTGAAGGATATTATGTTCATACCACAAATTCGCTAAATTTAGGATTTATTGTAGTATAGAGTGAGTGCTCATTTTAATACCGATAGGGGATAATCTCATGAAATACCAATTATATCTTGGACTACAACATTTTTTTGTCACTGAATCTGCCCTTAGTTTAGTTTGTGAAAGATCATCGCACATAACAATTGGACGAGTCAAGTTTGGGTCCCTTAATTATGTTGTTGGGAAAAGTGTTTAGCTTGAGAGAACTTGTTTCACACACATCCTTTCGAACGACCATATATCGAAGAGTTCGCCTTGATGAACTTGTAGGATGTTCTAGATGTCATAAATAGCATGAATACTCTCTTGGGGAGAACTATACTTCTTGTCGAAAGTATTGAATCTTCAACGAAGACAAAGGATACAATTTTTAAGCAACATGAAATTGATTGGAGTCGTTAGGAAGAAGTTGCTGGCCTGTTCACTCAAGACGAGTTCTACAGTTTTCATGGAGTGTTGAAGAGGAGAATACGTAGAGATTGAATGTCGGTGCACAACTAGTTTGACAACGCACTTGGAAAATTCTAAGAGTAAGTTGTAGGAGAACTTCAGCTATTACTGTAAATGTTTCAAAACTTGTTCCAAAGGTTCTCTACGTTTTCAAATTAACACGATTATTTCTTTCTTATAGGCATGCTTTAAATTGCGAATTGTTATAATTCTTCTTAGGCCAGTTTAATTGTTTTAAATCTCCATGTTTTTTCTCCTTAATAAATAGAGAAGGTTAGTTTCGTACAATATTCACTTTTACTATAACTTATAATTCAAAACATTTTCGAAGGAAATTATGTTCATACCATAAATCCGCTAAATCTAGGATTCACTGTTATGTAGTGTGAGTCCTTGTTTAATTATCGATTGGAGATAATCTCACATAAAGTAACAATTATATCTTGGACTATGGCATTTTTTTCGCAGTGAGTCTGTCCTTAGTTCCGTTTGAAAAATATAATCGCATGTAACAATTGTAAGAGTCAAGTTTAGGTCACTTATGATGTCTGGGATAGTGTTTAGTTTAAGAGAACTTATTTGACAAACATCCCTTTCAACAAACTTATATCGAATCGTTCGCCGTGATGAATT
>NW_019247639.1:0-1409 GCF_002742605.1 Olea europaea var. sylvestris | reverse complement strand
ATGGCTTGTTTCTAATTAATTAAAACTAAAGAGAAATAGGAAATTGCTTCGAATGGGAAATTGTTTTCCACAATGAATGTTAAAATTGTGAATCGATGATTATTTGTGGATTAATGACCAATTATAAATTTCCAACGGTGGATGTTGACTTAGATCAAGGTTCGTGTTATGTCAAAACACCCTAAGAGTTTGTTGGATCGTGAAATATTCAAAAACAGAAATAAACTTTGCAAAAAAGAAATCGAACACAACGATATGAAAAGCCCTCAAAAGAGAGCCCGGATGTTCAGCTTTCACCTAGTCACCCGTTGAGCATCCCCAGGGGAGATATAGCTCAAGATTTCACTAAGAAAAATACCAAGAATTAGTACAGATGTACGAAGGAACCAAGTTCTTCGATATCCCTTTCGCCTCCTTTAAAACTAACTACAAAACTCCCAATCACTCACAGATTGTACACAACAATCTAATATATCACAAAGTATACAAATTGAGAAGACCACGAAGAACATTTCCAATTTTTCAGAGAAAAGAAAAACCCTAGTCTCTCACTCAGAGAAGAATAGAAAGGCGAAAGGACAGAATCCTCGAAGCGTCCAGAATGAGAGCCAAAATCAAGATAAATATTTGATTAGTCAACTACCACAATCCAAGGGTCGGGATGATGCCACGTTGACGGCAGATCCCCGCCCATAAGGAGGCATCAAGTCGCATTTCACAAGAACATGTTTTATCAACCCGTTAATAATAATGGTCCAAGTCCATTTACTGGATTTCTTTTTGGGCCATCAAGTAATAGTGAAGCAGCCCATTATTACTAATAGTTCATTATTGATTTCATTTAATTCATTGAATTGCGTAGCTATTAGTTATTTTTATTGATAATTAATTGTTTCAAAACCAAAACCCCTTTTTTAGTTAATATTGCATAAAAGATTAACTAAACACTCTTCGTGGGATCGATCCCTTACTTCTACTACTACATTAATTTTAAGAAGTATATGTTTAAATTTGGAGTGCCTACGGCGGCACGCACCACTGGTGAGTGTGTATAATAAACTGAAGAAGACAGGACTAACTTGACTACAATTTTTTCATTCATATTCCAGATTTTTCTACAGCCACTGGCCTAACGAGAAGGTCCTAGAGTGGCTGCTATAGTTACTGCCATTTGCAAACAATTATAGAAACAACAAATATGGTAATTCCACCGACCTGCTGCCTGAATAGAAACAATGAGTGATGAGAGAAACAGAAAAAGTCGAAAGGTAATGAGAAAAAGATAGTGCATGAGAGAGAGAGAATAGTTTGGTGCTGTCTTTGTTAAATATTAAAAAGTGAGTCACAGTGTGTGGAAGTGATTTTGGAATAATAAAATCACTTTATTTGGTGTATGGGTTTGCCACTTC
>NW_019247638.1:1309-1409 GCF_002742605.1 Olea europaea var. sylvestris | reverse complement strand
ATATTTCATTTTAGTCCTCAATTTTTATTATTATTATTTTTTGAAATATAAAATATAACATATAAAACAAATACATTTTCATTCTATTTTTTTTTTTTTT
>NW_019247638.1:0-1055 GCF_002742605.1 Olea europaea var. sylvestris | reverse complement strand
ATAAATATTATTGCTATTGTTGACGTCCCAACAAAGGAAGAACATCATGGTAAAGCTTCCGGGGCTGGAACAGATTGAGTTCACAAATTAAGGTCTTGGTACTATCCAATTAGTTGTGGTAGAGACTTTTAGACGCTACTCCAATGATCATTTTTGTGGTAAGTAGTTATATCATGTCTTACTAGAGACAACGATGGGCTAAAAACCCTTATTAACTATCTACAATTAATGACAATGAGGTGATCATTCATCAGCATTGGAGTTTTCTAAAATGGAATCCATACATGGCCAATGGGAAATGGGGGAATTCCTTGCAGGCGAGATTACCTTTGTTTTATAATTTTCAAATTTCTTTTGAACGTCTAGTAAGCGTCAAATAAGAACTTCTATAAATTAGCAAATTCAAAGTTTCTATTATCATTACGGTTATCTATTATGAGCAAAAGATTTATATGACTAAGGATGAGGAATCAATTCCTTGGAAATTTCATCAAGAGAAATAAATCAAGTCTAATAGGTTTTAAAATTTTCTTGTCTCCTTTAACCACTCTTCTCTTTATTCATTGTTTAACATAAAGAGAAGAATTGACTGCCTAATGATTTTTAAAATTTGCTCGTGTCCTTTAATTACTCTTCTTTTTAGTCATTGTTTAACATAAAGAGAAAAATTAATTAAGAGTTTTTAAGAATTGCTCACGTCTCCTTTTAATAATTGTTCTCTTTATTAATTCACTAACAATATTGTTTACATTGAACTCATGAGTCGTGATATTATTTAGTTGCGATGTCACTTCAAATTATTTTCTAAAATAAGTATTTCAAGATTTGAGATAAGTAAAATGTTGAGAAAGTCAGATTAGGGTAAAGCCTTTGTTTCTTAAACCCTTGTTTGAATCCCATTTTGGGGGAAAGAATGTATTTTGAATAGTAGATTAATAGAGAATGTATAGTTAAAAATTAAGGAAAGTTTTTAGTTTACGTGTAATATTATTTTATTGAAGAATGTGTAGTTAAAAATGAGTTTTGAAAAAATGAATTTTTAGAAGAATGAGAAT
>NW_019247637.1:0-1409 GCF_002742605.1 Olea europaea var. sylvestris | reverse complement strand
ATTTTCTCTCTATTTGTGTGTGCAAGTGTTTTGCAAAGTGAAAGTAATTATGCTATGGCAATGGATATATATATATATATATAATAAGGATAATGGATTGAATTTGATCCCACCGCCTCACTTTTGCTAACTTTTTTTTTCTTTTTTTTCTCATTTTTTCTTGGTTCAACACGTTTTTAGCTTAATGCATGAGTGTTTGATACTGATAAATGACAAGTGGCTTGATTATAGGATAATAAGTGGCCACAAATTCTAGATTTACAAAGGAAGTCTCTCATTTTCCAAATAATATAACCTAATCCCTCTAACTTTCATTATTAGCAAAGTGTATCCCAAAATTAAATTTGTATCCAACTTACATATTCAAATATTGTAGATTGGAAAATAAACCCCAACAAAATAATTTAATAATTTGGTCAATTGAAGTCCTAATAAAATAATCTACTTCATTTAAATCCAAATTTGACTTAGGCTGTGACTAACTAATAATCACTTTATGCATACACAACATTTAGCACTTCATGCATGCATTCATTAAATACCTCCAACATTAATCACTACAAAGGTGGCGCCCCCTTTTCTTTTGGCCAATATAATATTGAAAGTTAAATTGCTATCCTAAAAAATTTAAACGAGCATAAAATTTCGGAGTATTACATCCCTCCTCCCTTAAAAAAATTTCGTCCTCGAAATTACCTTGAACTTAGTTGAAAAGTTCTGGATACTTGGTCTTGATTTCCTCTTCTCTTTCCCAAGTTGATTCTTCGACATTATGGTTCCTCCATTGAACTCTCACTAACGGAATTTATTTTGTCCTCAGTTGTTGGATTCTACGATCCAATATTGCTACTGGTTTTTTCTCATAAGTCATGTTTTGTTTGATATCCAATGGTTGATAACTAACCACATGACTTTGATCTGAAACATATTGTCGAAGCATTGACACGTGGAACACATCATGAATTGCTAACAAATCTGGTGGTAGAGCGATTCGATAGGCTGCATTTCCAACTTTCTGCAAAATTTCAAAAGGACCTACAAATCTTGGTCGAAGTTTTCCCTTCTTTCCAAAGCGAAGAACTCCCTTCATCGGTGCCAATTTTAAGAAAAATTTATCACCAACATTAAATGCCAAATCTTTTCTCCTTTTATCGGCATAACTTTTTTGTCGGTCCTGGGCTGCCTTGATTCTAGCTCTTATTTTGTCAACCGCTCGACTAGTTTCCTCAATTATTTTGAGTCCTAAAACTCTTCGTTTACCTGCTTCATTCCAATAAAGGGGAGCTCTACATCTTCTGCCATAAAGAGCTTCGTAAGGTGCCATCATTATCGTAGCTTGATAGCTATTATTATAGGCAAACTCTACCAGTGGTACATAACTTTCCCAACTGCCCCCTAAATCAAGGACG
>NW_019247636.1:0-1409 GCF_002742605.1 Olea europaea var. sylvestris | reverse complement strand
ATCAGTAAAATTTGAGCCCATTCCGACACCGTCACGAAAAATGACGAAAATGCCCACGGCACGATTTTTGTTTCCAATCAATCTGCCAAATTTGGGCCAATTCCAAGACCGTCGCGAAAAATGACGAAATTACCGCTGGCGCGATTTTTTTTTCCGATCAATCAGTCAAATTTTAACCGATTTCGACACCATCGCGACAAATGACGAAATTGCCCCAGGCGCGATTTTTGTTTCGGATCAATCAGTCAAATTTGGGCCCATTCCGACACTGTCGCGAAAAATGTCGAAATTGCCCCCGGCGCGATTTTTGTTTCGGATCAATCAGTCAAATTTGTGCCCATTCCGACGCCATCGCGAAAAATGACGAAATTGCCCCCGGCGCGATTTTTGTTTCCCATCAATCAGTCAAATTTTAGCCGATTCCGACACCGTCGCGAAAAATGGCGAAATTGCCCAAGGTGCGATTTTTGTTTCCCATCGATCAGTCAAATTTGAGCCCATTCCGACATCGTCGCGAAAAATGACGGAATTGCCCAGGCGCGATTTTTGTTTCCCGTCGATCAGCCAAATTTTAGCCGATTCCGAGACCGTCTCGAAAAATGACGACATTGCCCCCGGCGCGATTTTTGTTTCCGATCAATCAGTCAAATTTTAGCCGATTCCGACACCGTCGCGAAAAATGGCGAAATTGCCCAAGGTGCGATTTTTGTTTCCGATCAATCAGTAAAATTTGAGCCCATTCCGACACCGTCACGAAAAATGACGAAAATGCCCACGGCACGATTTTTGTTTCCAATCAATCTGCCAAATTTGGGCCAATTCCAAGACCGTCGCGAAAAATGACGAAATTACCGCTGGCGCGATTTTTTTTTCCGATCAATCAGTCAAATTTTAACCGATTTCGACACCATCGCGACAAATGACGAAATTGCCCCAGGCGCGATTTTTGTTTCGGATCAATCAGTCAAATTTGGGCCCATTCCGACACTGTCGCGAAAAATGTCGAAATTGCCCCCGGCGCGATTTTTGTTTCGGATCAATCAGTCAAATTTGTGCCCATTCCGACGCCATCGCGAAAAATGACGAAATTGCCCCCGGCGCGATTTTTGTTTCCCATCAATCAGTCAAATTTTAGCCGATTCCGACACCGTCGCGAAAAATGGCGAAATTGCCCACGGCGCGATTTTTGTTTCCCATCGATCAGTCAAATTTGAGCCCATTCCGACATCGTCGCGAAAAATGACGGAATTGCCCAGGCGCGATTTTTGTTTCCCGTCGATCAGCCAAATTTTAGCCGATTCCGAGACCGTCTCGAAAAATGACGACATTGCCCCCGGCGCGATTTTTGTTTCCGATCAATCAGTCAAATTTGAGCCCATTCCGACACGTCGCGAAAATTGACGAAAATG
>NW_019247635.1:0-1410 GCF_002742605.1 Olea europaea var. sylvestris | reverse complement strand
TAATTTAGGATGATTAGGAACCCAAATCGAATTAGGTCAGTAAATATTGCAGTCATGTTCTTGAACAACAATTTTTTTTTTTTACTGAGTCTATCTTTATTTTTTGACACTATATATACTTTACTTTGGTATTTTCTAAATTAGTTTCTAGATAACAAGATTACAATTTTTGTAGTAACATATTATTCTTACATTTGTCACGATGTGATAGATATGGGTGCTATTTATGAAATTTTTTATCAAAACTCAACTAAAATGGCACTGTCGTTAGTTTATTTTACATCTGCAACGGAGATGTTAACATTAAATATTCTTTCCCATGCTTGTGCATACAAATAATGTAATGATTATTAATTTCTAGGTGTACGCTGACGAATGACTAAAGGCTCTTTGTTATTTATTTATTTTTTCGATTAATTGAAACATTTGAAGGTTTTGTTGGAGGCTAAGAATGACTCCTTCCACACCTACAACATTATTAATCTAGTGAAATCATATTTATTAACATAATTTTATTAATATTGTCATCATAAAATACTATTTGTTGACAATAGTTTTGAGTTCTTTTTTATCGATATATCTAGGTTTGATTTCATGTTTCAAAATGAAATTCAGTAAAATATATACTGTTGTAGTGCAAAGAAAGATATACAAGGGAGCGAAGAATACATTGAAACTTTCATTGTGTTATTATAATAATATAGAGAACTAGCACTAGTTGAGTCATAGAAAACAATGACTTGAAAATCAAAGATTCATTGAACCATTAAGGAATAACAATAAATTGAGAGAAAATCTTAGTATTATCGAATAAAATTCTATACCCAAGGGTTCAAGTGGACAGTGGTTGCTCCTTTGCTAAAAATTGCATCTAAGTCCATCGTACTATAATAATAAAAGGTCATTAATAAACTAACAAATAACATAATTAAATAAACAAAGTACAAGAAACCGTCTCTTTCCTTTTGACATTGGACTCCATCATTCTTTCTGAGTTGGAGAAGATTCGCGCATAAATCTTGATTGCCTATCTTCATCTGATGCCTCGCAAGAGTGTTGGAAAAATTTTGATACGCATGAGCTGCTCCCTATTTCCCCTATCTCTTCATAACGTTCATCAATCCTTTTTTTGTCCACCTTAAAATGTAAAGAGAATTTTTGTTATCAAATGAGTTGTCAAATCTCAAATGCCCTTCACAATCAAAATTAAAACATATATTGTACCTTTGATCCTTTCACTGGTGCACTTGCTAAGGCTATTAACAACTTCAAGTACGCTTTTAAACATATTAAGAACTCTATTACTAGTTTTGTAACTTTTTCACTCAAAAAAATATTTAAACTTGCTTTGATATTGCCTAATTCCATGTTATCTAGAAGAGTGCATTTCTCTTCTTTCCTGTTTGCAAA
>NW_019247634.1:0-1410 GCF_002742605.1 Olea europaea var. sylvestris | reverse complement strand
TGTCACGACAATGTCGGAATGGGCCGAAATTTGGCAAGTTGATTGGAAACGGCTTGCGAAATTTGACTCGGGGCACAGACCCAGGATCAGGGACTTTAGCCAAATTCCTTAGTTTGGGCCTCCGAATGATTAATTTCCATATTTACTATTTCAGGTTGAAGAAGTGCTGGCCGAAAATTAAAAAAGAAAAATCGCAACGAGGGCGATTTTCTCATTTGTCGCGACGGTGTCGTAATGGGCCGAAATTTGACAGGTTGATTGGAAACAGCCCGTGAAATTGGACTCAGGGCACAGACCCGGGATCATGGGATTTTAGCCAAATTCCTTCGTTTAGGCCTCCGAATAATTAATTCCCGTATTATGTATGTCAGATTGAAGAAGTACCGGATAGAAAATTAACAAAGAAAAATCGGACCAGGGGCAATTTTGCCATTTTCACGTCGATGTCGAAATGGGCCAAAATTCGGCAGGTTAATTGGAAATGGCCCGTGAAATCGAACTCGGGGCACAGACCCGGGATCACGAGATTTAACCAAATTCCTTCTTTTGGTCCTCCGAATAATTAATTTTCGTAATAATTATGTCAGGTTGAAGAAGTGCTGAACAAAAAATTAGCAAAGCAAAACCGCACCAGGGGTAATTTTATCATTTGTCACGACGGTGTCGGAATGGGCCGAAATTTGGCAGGTTGATTGGAAACGGCTTGCGAAAATGGACTCGGGGCACAGACCCAGGATCACGAGACTTTAGCCAAATTCCTTAGTTTGGGCCTCTGAATGATTAATTTTCGTATTTACTATGTCAGGTTGAAGATGTGCTGGCAGAAAATTAAAAAAGAAAAATCGCACCGAGGGTAATTTTCTCATTTGTCGCGACGGTGTCGTAATGGGCTGAAATTTGGCAGGTTGATTGGAAACGGCCCGTGAAATTGGACTCGGGGCATAGAGCCGGGATCACGGGATTTTAGCCAAATTCCTTCGTTTAGGCCTCCGAATAATTAATTCCTGTATTATTTATGTCAGATTGAAGAATAGCTGGAAAGAAAATTAACAAAGAAAAATCGCACCAGGGGCAATTTTGTCATTTGTCGCGACGTTGTCGGAATGGGCTGATATTCGGCAGGTTGTTTGGAAACGGCCCACAAAATTGGACTCGGGTCACATACCCGGGTTCATGTGATTTTAGCCAAATTCTTTCGTTTGGGCCTCCGAATGATTAATTTTCGTATTAATTATGCCAGGTTAAAGAAGTGCTGGACAGAAAATTAACAAAGCAAAATTGCATCAGGGGTAATTTTGTCATTTGTCGTGACGGTGTCGGAATGGGTCGAAATTTGGTAGGTTGATTGGAAACGGCCCGCGAAATCGAACTCGGGGCACAAACCCGGGATCACGAGATTTTACCCAAATT
>NW_019247633.1:0-1410 GCF_002742605.1 Olea europaea var. sylvestris | reverse complement strand
GAGAGGGGTTTTTAGAAAATTTTAGGAGCGTTTCAAAATTTAAGGGAACAAAGAAAAGTATGGAGGGACTGAGTGATAACGCTTACTCTTCATAAAGGAAAAAGAAATCATCTTCAATTAATAATAAATTTTAGGGATAATTGCAGAAAAAGTTCTAAACCTTTAAAATATTAGCAAACTTTTCTCAAATTTATGATTTGTTATAGTCGTCATCCCTAACATTTACAAACATTGCAGGTGAAGCCCTTCTAGACGATTTTCATCTACAATTTCATCAGTTGACTAAAATTTAACTTTGATCAATTTCAATGAGGGTAATAGTAATTTCATATTTAACAAATTAAATAACAAAACAAAAAGAAATGGAAAAACTATACCTTCTTCTTCCCAAATCCACTCAACCCACAAAATCACTCCTTACGGGGCAAACATTGCATGGAGATAGATACATACATATGACTAAACCCATGTCCGACAACAGATAAGTCCAAAATAAAGATGTTAAACCATTAGTCCAAGCCTAAATCGAAAACCTAGATACTATCATACCAACTTTCTCGCTCTACATTTTCTCCTCAGTTCTCTATCTGCCTTTGGCTCTTGCTCTCTCCAATAGAGTTATTAAACTCGACTCAGCCATCGACTCGTTCAAAGCACCAGGTCTCGAGTTACTGATCGAATCGATGGGTTAGTGGTTAAACCGGTGGGTCAACGCTTAATAATTATAAAATATTTTTTAAAGTATAAAGTTTTTCTTTTAAATAAAATAAAAAAAATTTAAATTATTTGCCATTAATTATTTATATATTATTTTATTAAACATTCAGCTCATTCTAATTAAAATAATTACTATAATTTCTTAAAAATATTTTTAACAAACTATAAATGATTTACATATACATATTTATTGCAAACACTTTGCAATAAACAATTGATCTTTAGCAGTTACGTGGTACTCACGTTATCTAGAGGTCAAATGTTCAAATCCTTTAAAAGCAAAAAATTTATTGACAAACTTTTAAATTTTGGTCGAACCAATCAACCAACAGAGTTCATATAAAAATCGCCCAGTTAACTCTGTCAACTTGATTTTGACCAAATCAATTGCATTTCTATTAAAATGTTCTGCCTTGCCAGGTCAGGGGCTCGGACCGATCCGGGTTATATAACTATACTCTCCAATCTCCTCCGTCGCAGTCTCTCTTTGGCGAATTTAGATTTAGGAAGAGCAAGAGAATTGATTTCCATTTGGATTCAACCCTTTATTTATTTTTAATTTTTGGAGCCCTTTGCAAGAGATCTATTCTTGAGAAATTCTTGACTGGGTTTCTGCATGCAATTTTAATATTCTTGGGTTTTGAGGCTTTTCAATAGATTGGGTGATTATTCTGATTACATTTTTTTTTTTTT
>NW_019247632.1:0-1410 GCF_002742605.1 Olea europaea var. sylvestris | reverse complement strand
ATTAGAAATAACATATCATAATTTAACATCTGGGTACAAAAGCATTGCCATCAAGCATGATACACGTAAGCATAGTCTGCTCATAAATCAATATAAATAAAGTACAAATGTTTTCAATTTTCTTTGAGGGACAAATTTTGAGGAAAAAAACGACGGAAAAAAAAATTGTTGTTAACAATATGAGTGTTAATGAAGGAAATTTTAGAGTTAAAGATTTAAATGGACATTGAATTTTGCATAATGATTTTCATTGATTTTTAAAGTTTCGAAAGATCACCGAACTTATCAAACGTTAAACTTTAGATGTTTTTCAAATGGTCATCAAACTTATCAAATCGTTATTTAAATGATCATTAAATTTAAAAATAAAATAAAAAATAAAAAATCGAATGATCAACAAATTTATCAAATTAGATGACCAATTCATCACTTGATTACCTTCTTAAAAAATATAAGTGTGTTTGATTGCAAATATGAAATTTATATAAAAAATAAAATAAATTCTAGGCAATTGAATTGTCTAAAAATTATTTGTATGAAAATTGTCAATTAAATGTGTTTGATTGATTTTATTTTCAATCTTGAAAATATTATATTTGTCCATTTTTTATTGGTAGGTAAATGAGAGAGAGGGAGTAAATGAGAGAAAGAGAGTGAATTGCGTGGGAAATAAAAACATATTTAATCTAAAGAAAATATTTTTCTTTTTTTAAACAAAAAAATGGTCACGTAATCAAAAGTATGAAAATATATTTCATGAAAAATATATCAATCAAATAATACAAAAGTAGAAATTTGGATGAAAAAATGACACTTTTCATGAAAATAATTGACAATCAAACGCACTCTAAAGTATTTGAAAATTTCAGATAATTGGAAAATACACATACGAGACCAACACGTTGATGCGATATCGTGTACCCTCACCATTTAGTGTCCTGTCGTCGTCCAAAAACAATATGTAGAAGGTTAACATTCCACATTGTCACATGCATAGTGAGACCAAATTTTTATTTTATTTGCATAATGAGACATATGAGTGGTGATTCCCATTTATTACCTAAAAAAGATGAAAAAAATTCAAAAGAAGCAATCAAATTTATTGGGCAGTGGGACAAAAGTGAAAGACATGGACCTTATTTTCGGTACATTCATGTCACAAAATGAGAAATTACATATTGAAGTATCATCTCCACTTCTAAGAAACGAACCCACCCAACAGTCCCGACCCAAGACTTCACGTTTGAGAAAGGTCAAAATCCTTTTTTCTTTTTCTTGCTTTTGAAAACGGGGCCCTGGTAAAAGATTTTAATCTTCTTTTTTTCCCCTAGCAGTACCATGAGAATATCACCATGAGAAAAATCCTACAAAAAACTATAAATATTCCATTTAAAAAAAGTATTGTTATTC